>NW_013665803.1:646872-663707 GCF_000517525.1 Limulus polyphemus | reverse complement strand
TTGCGAGTCGAGCTCCCTAACCACCTGGCCATGCCGGGCCTAAGCGGGTGTGTGTATGTGTGTTTATATTCTTAATAAGCATATAATACCTCAATTAGAAATGATCAGTTAAAACTTCCGAAAAACAAACACTTTGGTGAGGACACTTGGAAAGTTACCTTTGTATGAACCAGAATTGCTATTCTGTTGAAAGACTAATTAACAATTATTAATAACAATGTGATTGGATTTCAAGGAAGTTTGTTTTTGGAAAATTTGTTTAACGAGCAGAGACATTATGATTGAGAAATGCTTTTTATAAAACAAGAAAATATAATATACTTTAAAGAAGTTATCTTTGAGAGTATTAGATTTACAGTGGAATCAAACTAGGCTCGTCCAGACGATAGAGCAGTAGCAAATCGATTGAGATAACAATTACCAGTGTCTAAGTTGTTTAATCATCACACTTCCCCCACTCAAAGTTTGGCCAGCGATTGAACTACCGTAACATGAGGACTAAGTCAACATGATTGTACCAAGATGTGGGATTCGAATTGAGGAAAAGTTCACCGCTAGTGCAACCTGGCCATCAGATAAAATCAAAGGACGGAACTTACAGACATTAGTAAGCTCAGCAAATATACGTGTTAGTTTCGTATTTTTTTTCTCAACTGACTTTCTCGTAATCTCATTGGTTAACCGTGTGGAAAAATGCTAGATTCAGTAAAAAATATAAATAACAGATTTATACAGTGTTAAATCACAATTGGTCAAAAAATCGTCTTTAAGGATTGCAATATTTCAATCAAATAGTTTCTTTTCTTTGAAATTACGAAAAAACACAATAAAAACTAGCATTTATACATTAGTTCCAAGATCTAAATCTGTTTAGGAAAACCAGTGTTTCTTAGGCGATTTTTCAAACCTATTCTTCTGATGCTGTTCATATATATATATATATATATATAAGAAAGGAACTTAACACTATTTACTGTAGGTGAAAGGTATTGCTAAACTCATTTTGTGCTTTTAACAAATGTATATTCATATGTATTACAAGTTACATACTTTTCAACACAGTTACTTATTTTTTAACTTTTTTAAAAGACATTTTTTTTTATAAAAGTGTGAATTCACAGGTTTGGCTTCCAGCTTTTTTAGCTTGACTTTTAGTCCCCTATTTGTGATTTTCCCACTTGCCAGTTCGTTGAAGATATCAATGCCATCAATATTCAACTAAATGGAAACTTCATGTTTTTCTTGGTTATTAATGCCCCCAGTGGCACAGCGGTATGTATGTCTGCGGACTTAAAACGCTAGAATCCGGGTTTCGATACCCGTGGTGGGCAGAGCACAGATGGTACATTGTGTAGCTTTGTGCTTATTTACAAACAAACAAACAATGGTTATTAATTGTATATTTAAATGTATGTTTAAAGAAAATGTTGGATGTCAAAAATTTGAAGAGCTGTTGGATTAAAGACATTTTATTAACGACTACTTCGTTCAATAAAATATTTACCTATAGTTACATCTTACCTAAATAATCCATGTATAACAAAGATCATAAGTTCACAGAAGCTCACTTTTCGTGACGTTCTATGTATCAGCTATATTATCCATTTAGTTTGGAAACACACATGACTCATTTCTATTAATGTAAATAAAATAACGGCCTATATCTCCAAAATGTGGCTTTGTTAGCTCAATTTTTCGTTATTACACCTTCATAAGGATCTATGGATAACTTACAAGTTCACTAACCCAGTTGAAACTAAATTGGAACGTCGTCATCAGTTAATCGAATATCGATACGCATGTCTAAAACCTTCAGATCGTTTTAAAAATAATACTTAACATTCTTGTACTAAAACTGTTGAAACAAAGCGAATCAACAATGGTAAATAAACGATATGCGTAGATCAACAGGTGAACTTTTAAAATTATATGATTTAGAAGAGAATACGTTACGTATATGAAATATATCTTGATAGTTGTATCTATAAGTATGCTTACATATATCTATATTTTCCTATCCTATTATATAAATACATACACATAATAATGTCAAAATATATTCTAAACATTGTAAAGATCTATAGAAACTTCGTCAAAATTCTAACATTAAAATCTGAAAGACTTAACTACTTTACAAGACTATTTCTGTCAAAGTTTCTACTGTATTTCTGTGACATCTATAGTATTTTTGAATTTCTAGATTAGACGAATAACCACGAGCCTCGGTAGTTTGTTGGCTCTACAGTGACTCTATGCTCACCAGTACCTATTATGTTTTGTTACGTAGTTGATAAACATTCGATGTTTATGTAATGTTCTTTAATGGTTAATAAATTGTTAACAATGCTCATATTGTTTGCCTTAGATTCCATTAACGTTGGTCAACGCTTGTATAGTTTATTTTACAGTCGATAAAAAATGATCTGTGTTCATACTTGATTTGTTATAAAGTCTATAAACAGATATAAGAGCTTATGATTGTTTGTTTTTACTTTAAAACTGATCGTCTTCCGTTTTACGACCCTCAAGTAAATAATATGAAACAAAACTATTTATTACTCACCGATAATCTTACTAAAGACATAAATTATGCCCCAAGGACAAGCAAAACAAACTCAATTAACGGTGTAGTATCCCCACAATGATAACCAAACTCAGTTATAGGTGTAATATCCCCACAGTGACAAGAAATCAAGTTCAATTATAGGTGTAGTATCCCCAAAATGATAAACAAACTCAGTTATAGGTGTAATATCCCCACAATGATAACCAAACTCAGTTATAGGTGTAGTATCCCCCAAGGGACAAGCAAATCCAACTCAATATAAATGCCAAATTTTAATTAAAAGCAATTAAACAAAAAATACTTGAACAGTTTTAGAATTCAGATTGTTTCAATAAGAATATTTTTAAGATCATATCTTTACGTTAATTGAGAATTAATATGGGTATGCAATTAACATTGCTCTGTTGTCCTTAAGAGAACTTAATTCCACTGTTTGATTACATACATGGGTACATCGGTTATAATATATGTATACACACACACACACACACACACAATTTTGAATTAGATCACAGTTTTTACTAATATGGATACATTTGGTTCAGTGATTTTATAATAAATATATATATTATTGATAATTAATATCCCTTCAGATCACAATATATTTGATATTACTTAAAGCAAACTGAGTTGGCCATATCGCCTGTTTAGTAACTTAGTAAACGGAGGGTTACATATAAATAACTACTTATTTATAACAAGACAATCGAGTTATGATTATATTTTAATCATTAAATTAACACTTTTTTCACTCTTCCTTCTCTGTTACATAATAAACAATAAAACGAACTTAAAAGTGAAGACAACCAATAATTGATAGTCCTTTATTGTGACGTGTTACTTTACAACTTTAGGTGATAATTATGAATGAACGACTTAGACAATAATACAACATCTTACCTCAGCAATACTGTTCTCCTTGCATTATCTCAAAGTCTACCACGTTCTAAGGAGTTTGCGGAGTAGATAAGAACAAATTCAGATGTCATACCAATTACAAACGGTTTTATACTTTAAAATGTCTTACCTTAGTTAAAGAGAAAACAGTGATAATTGAGACAGTTTTTGGTGAAAACTTCACGGTGCAATAATCGTATATAATGTTATAAAAGTACGAAAAAGGTGAATTGATTTTCACTCTTTCTTCTCGATAAACCGCGAGTGGGGAATCTCTTCTGCTAACAAATTCATCGGACGAGAACTTATATTATAACGACTGATTTGATGTATCAGTCCGCTCTAGCATCTAGGACCAAGTGCAGCGATGCTTTATTCTCATATTCAGCCGCATAATTAAGTAAATCCAAAAATTAATTAGTTATCCTATATATTCTTATTCTCTTCCTGTACTTGGATTTCATTTTCTTTATTGGAACATGTAGGAGATCAAATAAAAAACAGTTTGGGGGCGTCGTATCTCTGATATATATATATATTTTACTAGCTCACGTAGGTGTAATGTATTTTTACAATAACAGCACGTGCTCCAAACATGTGCGAGCGGGGGAAGAAAAAAGGGCAGAGAATCTTGCGAATTAAATATATATATATATATATATTACAAAGCACGACTTTGCCGCGTTTCTCAGTCACTGAGGTAATTATTTCATGAAAACACATATTTCTTTACAAGCTAGTTCCATGATGTAAGAAAATGTAAAGTTTTTATCACCAGGTGTTATTAAGAAAGTTTCATCATATAATATAGTATTAAAAACAGTTCGGCTTAAACTTTATTCTGAAAAATTTCGATTCTCTCCCAGAATTTACCCAAAGACCAGGCTTGGCCTAGTGTTGAGCGTGCTGGACTGTTGATCTGGGGGTCCATGGGGCATGGGTGTGTTATAAAAGTGACGGGCAAACCTTACCTCTAGTCTATCAGTATAGCAGTTTGAGTTGTTAAAAAGTGCCTTATTAGGAAGAAGGAGTTCGCCCGTTATCCCATTAGTAGTGCGTTCGCCTGGTTTGCGAGAAGTTTTGGAATTAACACTGAGGCAAGAAAATATACCAACTTGAAAAAAACAACAACAACATCAGTTCAAAATTAGGGACGGCTGGCGCGGATAACCCTTGTGTAGCTTTGTGTGCAAATTTACAATACTGAACCAACCAATAAACTTGGACATCTGTAACCACACTTTTATGAATGAAAAATAAAACTTTATAATTGTCTATTGATATTTCATTTCGTTGACACAGTTAATATTGAGAAAAAGCTTTGAGACTTCGTTTTCTTTTACTTGACGTTATTGAGTCATGGTGTAGTTTAATATATCTTGATATCGCAATTTAAATATGTCTAGTTAGTTTCTTGTTCGTTTAGAGGCATTTTTAAAATTTCGTGATTGCAAAAATTTGACTTCTTAAGGCTGTGACTATAAAAATAATTGAAAACTATCTAAGTATAAGTTAGGAAATCAGGTCAGATATTGAGTGGTGTTACCTAAGATCAAGTTTGAGTACTCTGTTTTTCACTGCGGATCTACGGTGACAAAACAGCAGTGTAAATCACATGACTGTCACCTGTATGAAGGAAAACAATGTTCACGACAAACAATTAGATAAACAGAAATAATGTCACGGTTCAACGTATTGTTAATCAACAAGACAGAAATACTTAACCAGACACGCTGTATACTTTATACACTGTAGTTTGTTAGATCCTAACCTACTACGTGCACGCTCTAAAGGTGACTGATCCGTGAAAGGATGTTGGATGTTAAATCCACAGAGGTGGAGAACCTTTCTACTGTTTACTGTTTCGTAAGATAATCTTAGAAAACAACAAGATTTTCCTCTCTGATGCAAAAAAGGTGTACATAAAGGTCCAAGGTCCAACGTGTTCTTCACAAAGCCAGTCACTGAAAGTTAAAACTAACCGAGATTTACAAGGTTTTGGACACCATTCTTTATGATCCCTCGTGTCTTGTGAAAAAGTATACATTCAGCAAGAAAGGTCCTTGAACTGAAAATCCGGTATAACTTTGTCATATCATACTATTTTCATAAACAAATATGGCATGTTTAATAGAGCTTTGACTGAACAATAAGACACGAATAAAAACTTGTCTGACACAACATGTTAAATGGTACAAAACGGTGAGGCAAAGGATAAAATCAACTGTTTAATGTAAACTATTTTATAATTGTCAGTTAAGAATATGCCTTACGTGTTTATATATATGTATAAACGTTTCCTTAAATGGATGATGGCTAAAGCTAGGGACAATAACGCAGTTTCCAGGCATAAACAGAAATAACAGAGAAGACAGAGAACATGATCATGGATTAAAAAGTGAGAAAAGATATAAACGAGAAAAGCAGCTTAGTGGATATCGAAGGGAAAGAAAGACCAAAAAAAAAACGAATTGAATTTAAAGAGAGACAAAGAAAGAGGTGTTGGGTGGGTATAATAAGTTAATAAAATGTGTTGAAAAACGAAATATTAAATGGAATTTGTTAGAAAAGGAGTAAGTAGTTAGTACACAACTTACAAATATGAAACTAGTTGGAGTGTAAGATTGACAGAAAAGAGAAAGTGAGTTAAAATAGAAGAAATACATAGAGATAAAGATATTTCAGTTTAAAAATTAAATAAATACTACTAACAACATTAGAACACTAAAATATATTGTAGACAAGAAAATGTGTTGTGACCTGCAGGTTTATGTACGGTAGAATGTTTTCCAGGTTTGCTTCCATTTACCGCAAGAAAGATAATGCAAGTAATCCAAAGATCAATATTGGAGGTCAGCAGACTGGCTTATTATAGAGATCAAAGACACAGAGTATAAGCTTACCAGACTGGCTTATTATAGAGATCAAGGATGTATAGTATTTAGCTTACCAGACTGACTTATTACAGATATCAAGAATGGAGATTATTTAGCTTACCAGACTGACTTATTACAGATATCAAGAATGGAGATTATTTAGCTTACCAGACTGACTTATTACAGATATTAAGAATGGAGATTATTTAGCTTACCAGACTGACTTATTACAGATATCAAGAATGGAGATTATTTAGTTTACCAGACTAATTTATTAACAATATCAAGAATAGAGATTATTTAGCTTATCAGACTAACTTATTACAGGTATCAAGAATGGGGAGTATTTCACTTACGAGACTATCTTACTATATATATATATATATATATCAAGAACGAAGAGTATTTATATTACCAGAATACTTTATTATAGAGATCAAAACTGGATAGTATATAGCTCCTCATATGAGCTTATTACAAAGATCTAAGCTGAAGAGTGCTTAACTCACTTAATTACAGAGATCAAAGCTGAATAGTACTTAACTCACCAAACTAGCTAGTTACAGAAATCAAAGCTGAGTAATACTTAACTCACCAAACTAGTTATTTACAGAAATCAATGTTTACAGATGCTTAGCTTAGCTCAGCAGTTTATGTTATTTAAAGGATGAAATATGGCGTTAGCTGACTAGACTAGCTCACTACAAGCACAAAACCCGGATAGTATGAACTTAACAAGCTATGTCGTTGCGGAGATGAAATAAGGCAAGACATCGGACTTTTTATCACAAAGATACAACCTGGAGAGTTTTAAGATAACTAGTATATAGTTTTACGAAGATATTGCCGAGTAATCAGCTTACCAGACTAAGTTACTACTTGAATGCAATATGGAGAGTATTTAATTCGCCAAAATATCCTAATATATGTATATTATATAGATAGTATTTCATTCACCAGAACATTCTAATATAGGTGTATAATATAGAGTATTTAATCCATCAGAATCCTAATATAGGTATATTATATAGATAGTATTTCATTCACCAGAACATTCTAATATAGGTGTATAATATAGAGTATTTAATCCATCAGAATCCTAATATAGGTATATTATATGGAGAGTATTTCATTCACCAGAATTTTCTAAAATAGGTAAGTTAAATGGAGAGTATTTTATTCGCATGATTATGCTATTTCTAGGCTATACATTTTGAAAACATGTTTTTAAATCTGTCTTATAAAAATTGTCAACCCCACAAGACTAACCTTTTCCTATGTAGATTTAGTTAGCTATCGAAGGTATTTAGCTCATGAGAATGAATTAATTGCCTGGTGAAGTCAATTAACTCTTTTAAGGATGCTAACACACCATACCATGTTGTTAAATAAGCAGTCGGTATACTTTTAGTTTGGGATATAAGGCTTAATGATGATTAAACTTAGGGTTGCCCAGAGGTTAGAAGGGGCTCAGGACAAACTTGGAATATGTAAGCCCCTCCAAAGGGGCCATATATATATATATCGTTTTGAAAGTTAAGTTTTAATTAGCATATTCAGTAATACTGATAAACTTATCATGGTGCGTTTTCGAGGGAAAAGTATTGTCAAGCCAGTTACAAAAAGATCTTATATTTTATAGAGCCCTATCTTATGTGATTCATGTTATTTGTTTTTCATCTATATTTTTTTCCGGGCCCACTTCTCTTTTTTTTTCACTTTTATTAAACAGTAATTTATATTTTGGGGAAAACATTTTGAATAGGGGCCTGGAGCAAAATGTTCCAAATGCCCAACCTCCTCGAGTTAGCCACGGTTAAGCTATTCTACAAACAAATTATGAAGGATATTCAGAAGTAGTTTTTTTAACTTCCCCTATGGCTATAATCGAGAGGATATTTAGATGGTTTAATTGCTAGGTACTTAGTTTATCAAACTTTGCTTGTCAGTTTCTTTGCTACTACAAAATCCAGCTGCTAAATATACAGCACGGTTATGACAGTCTATCTTTTAAATATGCAATGTTTGGATTTATTTTAAATTTGCTGTATATAATTGCAAAATATAACATATTAATTCTAAGGAAAATAAAGTAGAGTTCTACGTGGTGCAAAAATTTTAGGGACAATAATATACTGTGAAAGTACCCACGAACTTAACTTACGAAAATGATAAAGTGAGAGGACGAAAACTGCTCTACCATGTCAGATATTGTAAGTTAAGAACTGATGAATACTATGCACTGAAATAATTGCATGGTAATCTATCTTTATCAGGGGCATGGCCAGGTGGTTTAGGGAGCTCGACTCGCAATCTGAGGGTCGCGGGTTCGAATCCCAGTCCCACCAAACATGCTCGCCCTTTCAGCCGTGGGGGTGTTATATTGTGACGGTCAATCCCACTATTCGTTGGTAAAAGAGTAGTCCAACAGTTGGCGGTGGGTGGTGATGACTAGCTGCCTTCCGTCTGGTCTTACACTGCTAAATTAGGGACGGCTAGACCAGATAGCCCTCGTGTAGCTTTGCGCGAAATACAAAACAAACAATCTTTATCAGGACAGTTAAAGAAAACTATAAGGACAGACATCTCCATAAAGGTCAATGGAATTGAAATTAAGTGAGAAGTGTAAGAATGTTATTCCTGTAGCCATTTTTGTAACTAGACAAGATTTAGTCCAGAAGTTCTATCATAGTTTCTAATTCTGGAATGGAACAATATAATCAGTGCTGTATTCTAAGTGATACACGTGTCCACGTGACATTTGTGTGTGTGTATATATATATATAGATATGCGTTAAAAACGGCCATTAGATGTGCTGACAAACTTCTAATTATAAAGAGATGGTAGTTAGTTTTGGTAAAAAATTCAAGATTTAAGTTGAACGTCACTAACGTCAACAAGTGAGGAGGTTTATCGCTTAAGTGGCTTTATCTTTATGAACCGTCATCGGAAACTTTTACTTGTTCTTGTTAGCCAATTATGAACAACTAGAACGTAAACTAGCAGGAAAATGCACTCGCGTACACATTTCGAAATGTAAAGTCTACCATTTACGTCATGTTATAAAGACGTCACTCGATGTTTTCTTAGTTGTTGTCCTTTAGACAATATCTACGAACAGGAAAGTTTAAATACACGTCTCACTTTATGTAATATATTATACCAATTACGCCACTTTATGAGACGTTGTCTGGAAAATTTCCTTATTGTTATTCTTTTGCCATAAACTAGAGCACATTCATTTTAAAACTGGAAATAATCCTGCGATCAAGACTTCTTCACCAAGTATATTGAACTTTAATAGTTAATAGTTTTACCCTAAAATTTTTTGTTAGTAACTAAAATTATGAGTGTTATCTTTTTTTTAAAAAACAAAATTAGTCAAAATCATTCCAAAAGTCTACACGACTAAGTCGTTTCTTTGTGTTTGTTGACTTTCAGTTAAGTTATATATATATATATTGTATTTGTTGACTTTTAGTTAAGTTATATATATATATTGTGTTTGTTGACTTTCAGTTAACTTTTATTTATATATATATATAAAGCAGTTTCAAAATACTTCTTTACGTTATCGCAGGACAGGATAGACACTTAGTTTGGTTTAAATTTCTCGCAAATCTACTCGAGGGCTATCTGCGCTAGCCGTCCCTAGACAAGAGGGAAGGCAGCTAGTCAACACTACCCACCGCCAACTCTTGGTTTACTCTTACCAACAAATAGGGATATTATAACGCCCCATGGGCGAAAAGGTGAGCATGTTCGGTGACAGGGATGCGAACCCGCGACCTGCAGATTGCGAGTTGAGCGCCCTAACCATCAGTTCATGCCTATAGAATTTTAATTTTCTTGTGGATGCTTTCACATTTTACTACTTGTAATGTACCGCGAAAACAACAACAACAACAGCAACAAAAACTTATCGCGTCTATTGTATGGTTTTAATAAATAGATAACAACTGTAAGGTATTCTATAGAAATAAGAAGTTAGCTATTTACCTACAAAAAATTTAAAGATGTCTAATGATTGCATAAGTTTGAAATAATTTAAAGTGGTCTAAAACTATTGATTTCCTTCGCAGTCAGAAACGTTTTCACGTTTTTGTTTTTCGTCACAGTAAATACAAATTATTTCTTTTGCAGATATCTAGCAAAAGCATTTGTATACGACTAGAAGGAACAAAGCAAGCATAGGTATTTACAGTCTTAGGGTTAGCGTAATATCTACCTTTGTTTGAATGTTCTATGATCTACTTCAAAAGAATACCGGATAGAAAACTGAACGAAATCGGGCTTTAAATAGCAGGCCTATTCAAAAATTGAAATAGGACGAGACTTTAAATGTGCGTCAAAAATTGAAAACAAAATACTTTTGGGGCGTTACGAAAAAAAAAAAAGAGAAATAGCTAATTTTGGATTGAAATATTTTATCAAACTGGTTAAACAATATATTTCAAGCTTGTGTTATCCTAGCGTTACAATTACGATTACTCGACAAAGTGACTTATATGTTATTTTGTTCATTTTCAAATGCAACATTTTTATAATCTTCATAAAGAAGTGTAAAATATATATAAAGCTTTTTAAAAAAATATTTCGTTTGCTCTCTCATTCTCAAGAATGCTGTCAAATACGCTAAGAGACATATTCTAAGAAATGACAAAGTTTATAGTAAACTGAATTCTTTTTTTTTCATAAAAGCGTATAAGGCTGATTTGTGTTATTATGTTACTGACAGAAGCATTTCTATTAAAAGAAACATGAAAAAAAGAGAATAATACAGTTGAGTCCAGTTAAATCATAGACGCACGGGAAACATTTTGTCAATATAAGGACAGCCTGAACCACTGCAAGTGACGCCAATAGAAAGATGAACTAAAGTAATGACGTAACGTCATACTTATACCATTCATTGTTTGTTTCACGTGATTTCAGTATAATGGTAATGTATCTTTCTTTTTCATTGAAATATTGTTCATTCAAGAAATTATCATCTTAGTGGCATTCTTGTCTGGCGGAGAAAGTTCTGGTAAAACATTAAAGGCAATGGGGATATCATTCATTTGTGACATTTATCAGATTCTTGAAAAAGTCGGTTGTAAAAATAACTAGGCCGTTTAGATTAATAAACAAGTGGTGTTATTAGTTTACTTTGCTCTATTTTGTTACTCATTGTCTTTTCATCTGAGATATGATGAATGAAGACGAAATGTGTCTATAAGTATTTGTCTAGCGCAAATTATAAAACTCGACAGGAATTAATACGCAATTCTTTAAATGCAGCTGTTAAAAAGTTCTAGATCTTCCTGCCTCTTTATTCCTATATTACTTGTACTAAATTCCTGAACAAAATACTAGAGGACAGATCTACCAAACTTTATAATCCATACCCTTTAAGTCAACACTTGCACTTAATACGTTAATTTTCGGTATGTGAGGAAAAACAGCACATTCTATGATATTTGGAGTCAAATACAAATAGATCAGGGTATGAAAGCATTCCTAACGGTGTATCACCATCCAGTCTTTCCTCAGCAGTTGGTAGGACAATTGACTGAGTTGCTGCTCCTGTGCTAGTACTGATTGGAGAGAGTTTATTGCCTTTCTTATCACCATCACCACAAATGAACCAGAGTTCACGTGTGTTGAAGTTTATAGTAGCTGTCCTGTTAGTTTACTAGGTTTAGAAATACGTGCCTGACTGATATAAGATACCGAGAAAATCAGAGGTCATCTGTTGTTTTCGTTTAATTGACTCTAGGTTGAGTTTACTGGTGTATTTACTACTATAGCTTTTGTAGAACGTGACTTTGCGCATGAAGTTCAAAATATCATCTTTCATTGGTCACGAAAATTCATAAATTTTATGTCTGTGAACTTCTCCTGCATCAAATAATAAAAAAAAAGAAGTTCATCTGGTGTTAAATTTCCGATGACTGGATCGCATCGATTGTGTTTGGTTACAGAATTCGAGCAAGTAATGCAATGTTGACCATCATCTAATCGCCCCCAGTGGTATGTCTGTGGACTTAGAACGCTAGAAATCGGGTTTCGATACCCGTGATGGGTAGAGCACAGATAGCCCATTGTGTAGCTTTGTGCTTAACTTCAAACAAACAAACCATCATCTAATCCTCTTTACTGGTAGCTGTGCGAAGGTCGATTGTTTTACTCTGTCACCAACTCACACAAACCATCATATGCAATATATAAGAAACAGTTACTGAGGGGCAGGGATTAGTCTGTGAATTACTGAAGGGATTAACCACTCAATAAAAGATGGACATTTTGCAATAAAAAGATATGACTTTCATTTATGACATACATTAATTAGCAAGTTCTTTCATCAGAATCAAAACACTTTACCAGATCATTTTACGCTGAAAATTCAAATACTCTATCGGCCTACCTTCAAACTGAAATTCTTTTAGGCAAGATAAGAGTAAATTATTCTTTGAAACCTTGGGCGTATTCAACTATATCAGCTAAAATTAGATCTCAAATCGGCCAAGAGATGACGGAGCTATGAGGTAAACGTTTGTACTAGAAAAACGCAAACCATTCTATGACCCGCTATGCCGCGGCTAAAAAAAAAATTCATTCAAAGCATTATGGGAAATATCTTAACATAGTCCCTTGAAGTTCCTTTCGTCATTTTAGAGTCATTAACCGTTGCATTATTAAGAGTAAGAAGACTGAAAATGGAGGAGGGGCGTCGAAAATCTTAAATTGTTCAAACCATTTCAGTAGGTCAGTACTTATAGCTTTAAAACTATAAGAAAGAAGCACCCAGAAACAATAGGTTTAATACGATGAAATAAGGTAACTGTGATATACAATAATAGATTTTTTAGTATTGTTCTAGGTATCAGCGATATCGAAATTATCTGAAAGAAAAACTTTTGTTTGTTTTGCTGTTTTTTTCATGTTGGTTAACAACGTAATTTGTTTGTAAAAATATCACAAATCTTGTTATGGATTTTCTAAATCTAACTACGTATGACATCGAATTCGGTTTCTTCCTATCTGGAATTGGTCTTAGGATTAATGTACTTTTTCTACGTGATGCACGCTCGTGATGGTAGTAAACTAGCGATTACCAACTGAAAAAAAGAGGTGTTAACTCTGGTATTGGGCGAAATGTTTTGTCGGCACTGTATACAAGAGGTGTGGTTGACATATTCTTATATATTCTTCTTTACTTTTACCAATAAGTTCTTAAAATCACTATTGTAGTCTTCTCGCGTTGACCACGTGGTTGCTTGTACCGCTGCGGAAACAATAATTTGGTTTGTTTTCAATTTCGCGCAAAGCTACATGAGGGCTATCTGCGCCAGCCGTCCCTAATTTAGCAGTGAAAGACAAGAGGGAAGGCAGCTAGTCATCACCACCCACCGCCAACTCTTGGGCTACTCTTTTACCAACGAATAGTGGGATTGACCGTCACATTATAACGCCCCCACGGCTGAAAGGGTGAGCATGTTTGGTAGGACGGGGATACGCAAACAATAAGACTAGTTTGCTGGTTCGTCAATTCTTCTGAATGATGAGTAAAGTTCATTGATTTAATTCACAAATTGATAATAATAATACATAATTGGTGAATAAATAAATAATATTGTGGTAATAATCTTTACCCTAATTCTCATTTGTAAATTATTTATATAAAATTAATAAAATTACCCTTAATGTAGTTCACACCATAACAGTTGTTGTTCATGCAATTTGATAATATAAATAGGTCTCCAACACAACCATATCTGTCGTATCCCAGTTTGCTTGATGAACCTTGGTACTAGGCGAAAGGCCTCGTTGGCACTTAATATAACAGATATAGAATAGTTGACATTTTGTTACACATTCTCTTTTACTTTCACTCGTGAGTTCTTAGAATTTCAGTAACAAAATTTGAATTTAATAGAGAACTCGTTTATTTGTTAAATTTTGGTATTCAAATATGTGGAGTTAAACAACAATGTATTGGAAATATTAAGCATTACGAAGATAATGATAATAACCTTGTAAGTGATTGTTTTACCAGATAAACTGCTCAACGGAGACAACACGAAATACAGTTTTTGCAGTAACTAGAGGACCTGTGCACAACCTCTTGAGTAATGATGTAGAAAAGTAATCTAATATATAAAGCTAAGTTTGTGTCTGTTTGTTCGCACCTTTGAGCCATCTGTTTCTTAAACGTTTCCACATTTCTTCATCATTCAGCACCAAACTGGACACAGTGATATAGGATGACAAGAGGAAGTTCATGAAAGGGATCGGGGGTTGGACCCTTATTTAATTTCATATCTAATTTCGGAGAAAACTACCAATCATTTCAAATTGACACTGTGATAGATGATGACATGAGGGGGTGGTGGATCCCCATCTAATTTCATATTGATATAATTTTTGAAAACAGTGTGTCTTTCTTTTCAGTATTGGTACCTTTATGTATTTTTATTGCACTTTTAATGTTTATTATGTTAAGAAAAGAAATCACAGTTTCCTGTACTTTATTAAAAACGAGTTTTTATTTCATCCGTCCAACGGACGGGGGCCCGGCTTGGCCAGGTTCGAATCCCCGTCCCCCAACATGCTCACACTTTCAAATGTAGGGACGTTATAATCTTATGATCAATTCCACTATTCGTTAGTAAAGAGTAGCCCAATAGTTGGCGGTGGGTGGTGATGACTAGCTGCCTTCCCTCTAGTCTTACACTGCTAAATTAGGGACGGCGAGCGCAGATAGCCCTCGTGTAGCTTTTCGCGAAATTCAAAAACAACAAACAAACAAACTTTCGTAGATTGATCCTCCAAGATTTTCTATACAAGTGTCGCTCTGAACTAGGCAGTTACTATCCATTTCAGTTTTTTTTTTTGTTCATCGTGAATATTCTACCCAAATCATCTATAAATAAATAGTTCTGTTTCTTTCATAAATATAATACAATGGTCAATTTGATTAATATAAAATATTTATAATCAAATGATTTAAAATGGTTCGAAATTCGTCAACGTTTTACTATCTTCCATAAAAAGCATATAAAATATAAGATTAAGTAATGCATTTTATTATGTAATTAAAAATAATAAAAAAACAGGATCTAGACTGGAACAATAATTCGGAACATGAAACTGACCACATCTTTAAGACTGAGCTGTAAATTGATAGAATGAAGGTTTTTCTGTGTCAAAAGTGGTAACAAAAATCTATTTTGTTTGTAATGTATATACATATACGTTAAGTGATATCTTTACGCACTATTTTTTGAATCTATCTTTTACCATATTGATAAAATTGAAACCTAACAGAAACAAAAGTATACATTACAGTAAACACCACCAGCTTTCTTTCGAGCAATGCCTGTGTGGATATTATCTACATTTTTAGAATTATGCGACTTAACTAAATGGAATACAGTTTCTTTAAAAAAACACTCAAAAACATACGTTATTCAATTAAAGCTTCCGATTTATGTAATTATTTGAATACATACCAGGCTGACGAAGGGCATTATTTAAAAATAATAAAAACCTTTACTAATGGGGGAAAAGTTTCCAAGAACAAGGGAAGTAAAATGCTGGGCATCTAAAATAGCATTCAAAACAAATGTGACCAACTGAGTTAGTTATAGAAAAGAATCTTTAACCAAACCAATCTCTTTGAAAATTCATGGTACAATTCAGTCACTTGGTATATGATTTGTCATTTCATTTCTTTCACTGGACAATGGATTTTTATTAATAGTTTTAACTTTAAAGATATGTTATTTTTTGTACAGGCACAGTAGCAACGATACTCTACTGCTTACCGCTAATGTTTACATTAACTTGTTCCTAATGTTTTGCCCCCCCCCCCAGTGCCACAGCTGTATGTCTGCGGACTTACAACGATAGAAACCGGGTTTCGATACCCGTGGTGTGCAGAGCACAGATGGCCCATTGTGTGGATTTGTGCTTGACTTCGAACAGAGAAACAATCCTAATGTTTTAGTTTTAAACATTCCGGCAGTTTTGTTTCCTTATTACTTTTTTGTGCAGTAAAATGTGAGAATATATGTACACATGAATCCTTGTACGTGTATATGTGCAATTAAATTCTACGTGTGCAATATCTACACACATTCATGCTTTACTAGTGCAATAAAGTGCAGTCCGTACTTAAGAACCATACCGATGATCTAAAACTAGCAGAGAACTGCAAAATATTTGCGGTCAAATTAGTATCTTTATTGTAACAGCACTTGTTTGAATACATGGATTTCTAGAATAATACAAAATAATTCTAATCACGCACACCGAAATCTGTAAGTCCACTTGTTTTAGGCCTATTATTAGTTATGCCGTTATTATGTATGACTTATATTTGATGAAAAAATAAATCAAAACTTGTCTTACACCTAACATAAGTTAAGCCTTTATTAAGTAAAGACTGTAACTTGTTTGCTGTTACGTATCTGCTCGTTTGTTAATTTCCGGTATAAATTCTTTCTGA
>NW_013665803.1:643603-645888 GCF_000517525.1 Limulus polyphemus | reverse complement strand
GCTGCTGTAATCTCTCTTCTTGTTTCTTTTCTATTTCCTCCAGCAGCTGCTGTAATCTCTCTTCTTGTTTCCTTTCTCGTTCTTCTTGTTTCTTTTGCTGTTCTTGTATTGCTGCCAGCTGTAGTTTGATTTGCCCCTTCTCGTTTCCATCTTCTTGTTTTCTTTTCTGTCCCACTCTCTGACACCAATTTGTTACGTATCTGCTCGTTTGTTAATTTCCGGTATAAATTCTTTCTGAGGAATTCAGCGATACCAGTCTTTTCTTGATTAAAACTAGTTTATTATTTCTGGATACAAACTTGTAATACACAGAATTTCCAATCAATAGGTTAAACTTAACTACTTTTATAACACACGCTATAAATCAAAGTGATTCACAAACTTTAATCACAATGTCTACTGTTCGCTTGACTCAATTATCTATCTCCTCAATCTATCTGCCGATCGCGCTGGTTTTTCTCGTCAGGCTTATATATTAAAAAGAGGGCGTCTCGAATGCACTCTGGACTTCATGAATCCTTCTAAAAACTCCAGTGCGCATGCTCCCAGCGTCACGTGACTTCCGCTGTCGTAACAGTACATTTTTTCTTTAGTTTAGAGCCAAATTTCACGGTACTTAACATTATGAATAAATAAGCTTATAATGTTATTGTACGACCTAACGTTAGAGATTTGTAAAAATTTTGATAAGCTCTTATATTTAAAATGTTATACAAAATGTCTACTTTTACTAAAGTATATTTACATAAACGTTTTGTTTTTATACGTTGAAATGAAGTGCGTGCGCTTGCATATTTACATAGTTAAGTGCGCACGCATTTTCAGGACAGACAAAAATTGAGTATTATCATGATAGTTAATTTGGTTCTATGAAACAAACATTGAATTTTGGCTTAAATAACTGCTTTATTTATGCCAAAATGTTATTGCAACTTTCTAGTGCTTCCACACATTTTATTTCTTTTCCTAAGAAAACTAATGTGATTGAGCACGCTTTCTATACCTTTAATTGTGTCGAATGAAGCTGATAGTTTTGTTCTTTGGCATTTTCCATATTTAATATACAAAGGAAGATGCTTCTTAAAAATCCGATAACTAGAGTGTACATTAAACGTAAAAATATATCATAGTGTCCAGCTTGTTGTTGTTTATTACCACTTTCGTTATCATAAGGGATTTTAATGCGAAATTAAAATAAACAAAAATAAAATAGAATATGAAGATTAAAACACGTTTTAACATTTCTGCATTAGATTTGATATATAATATATCAACGAAATTGAATTGTATTATAATGACACCACAAAGTGTTGTTCATTAAAAGCTATTTTTCCAATTGCTCACTTATCAAAGGATCGTAACATTTTTATTCTTACTTAATATCTTCTTTTTTCTACTTCAGGTACCTAAAAATATTTGGAACGCTTTACGAATTCGCATGCCATCCTTGCGATATTAAAGGATTGTTACATTCTGCTGAATGAATTTACATTTGCACAAAGATACGTAATAAAAGGTTAACAGTAACGAAACAATCCAATCAACTCTTGCAATTATCAATACATTTTTATTCATACATAAACACAGCATTTGAACAAATAAAATGTGCAGATCGTGTTTGCAATAAGTCTATTTCTTTATCCAGTTTCAGCAGCAGATACTGTTCTTAAGCTTTAATCCAATTGCTCAAGGCAGAATGGTTAAATTAAAAAAACAAAAGCAGCTGTTAAGAGACCAATGGCTGGACCGTTGAATCTATGGAGTTCAATAGGTTGGAATAGGTAACGCCATATTAATAGAGCTGTACAAATATGAAAGCAATGTTTTGTCTTTAGTTTAAAAATTACACTTGAGGACAGTAACTATGATGTCATATGCGCTCGAAACCTATATAAATCCCGTGATCCGATATCACTTTCGACAATTGAGAAAATTCATTATTTTTATTTTATAACCATTCCTTCTCTCCATTGTACACACACACATATAAGTAGTAGAGGAATAAACAACTTTGAAGCAATTGGTGTTTGGGTATATTATGTCACAATATCAATTTTCTAATGAAGAAATGCTATAAATATTTCAATACTTTGGTCAAAATGTAAGTTATATCTCGATTTTCTTTAAAATGATTTACAACTTTAGTCGTTTTTGTTTGAAAACTGAGTAATTCACATATGATATAAAGCAATTTGACTAACAGCGAATAAAAACGACGTATTAAAATCATAAATAATATTCAACGTTAAACTGGTACACAATTAAAAACATTTTATTTAGGTCTA
>NW_013665803.1:627280-643593 GCF_000517525.1 Limulus polyphemus | reverse complement strand
TAGACCTAAATAAAATGTTTTTAATTGTGTACCAGTTTAACGTTGAATATTATTTATGATTTTAACTTTATACACAAGTGCCAAAATACTATAATTATAAAAACGACGTGTTTTTGAAGACGGCGCTACGATACCACGCGGTAAACTTAACAAAATGTCGAATTACAAAGGTTGTGTGGAAGTTCAAGGGTGGAAAAACAAATATCCATCTAATAATGATGTTGTCTGTCACTCTGTGCCATGCCATATAAAATGCAGTGGTCCAGCGCCAGTTTCTAACTTTTTCACATCATATATTGAACCTGATGAAAATAATGCAGGAATTCTGAAGTCATCTTTCCGTGGTCGTCCATTGCGTGGACAAGAAATTCAACTCCCGGAAGGTTATGTAGGCGTTGTTATGAAGAGTGTTGATAAAACTGTAACTGATGAGCCTGACAAAAGATTTCGAATGACAGGTCATTTTCGAAAACTGACTTACTGGAACTGGGACCAAATTCCATCTCAAAACGACAAATTTGTTAAGGCAGCGCAGTGGATAAAAATTGCCCATGCTATTCATACTCCTTTAACTTTATCTTCCAAGCAACAAGAACATCCCCTTGATACTGAATAGTTAGGCGTAATATCAAGCTACTTATATCAACAATAAGTGAAAATGTTTGTTGTAATAAATGATTACATTACTTCATTAGAATGAAAATATCGCAGAGAGTATTCCATTCACAGTATGCTTTTGAAAATAAAATTTAGATGAGGTAACTAATTAGTATTATAACTTAATAAGTTTTAAGAAAGACATTTGAATGGGTAAGTCTCAAAATCTAGCACCATATTGTTAAATGGCTTACATAGTGTAATACAGTACTAGTACTATGCATACTGGTTAATTTAATGTCCATGAAATTTCTTTGGTTTATCTATTTGGAAGTTTTTCATCTTTGTGAATGTCGTATCTAGCCAATGTTTATTCTAACTTCAAAACTAAAGATCTGATACAATCTGTTAAGCAAGACAGAAAAGCTGAGCAACACTTAATGTAAGTGTAATAATGGTATTTGGTGTAAGTAACTTAAAAACTAAGATCAATTCATTATGATTGAGGAACTATGCTTTTCAAATTTCATTCTGATGTAAAAGGTTTCATATTTAGTTGTATTGTGAATTGAAATTTAGTACGTCATGTTTGCAGGTATGAGTATTAAGTTCTGAGACTATTATTAAGAACAATCTTAGTCAATTTTTGAAAATTAGCACAATTCAAGTTCATTATTCGTCATCAAGATCTACATGTACAGTTGTAGCATAAATACTTATTCAACTGCAATTTCTATTCTGCTTAAAAAAAAGAAATTATACTTTTGATTTAAAGGAACTTTGGGAATTATTAAAGTTTTCAAAATTTACAATTCTTTAGGAATGCGTAGGAGTTATTCTTTTTGTTACTGTGTTTTTAATTTTTATACATAATAAGGAATATCAATATTCAAACAAAAATGGTTTATAACCATCAAAATTACCTTTTCACTATATTGAATTTTAGTTGTTTTCAAGTATTTTCAGTTCTTCAGTGCTCAATCGTTTTTGTTTTATAAACCTAACATTTTTTGAATTTTGATAATTAAATTTTAAGGTCCCCTAAATAAAGTAGTAGTATAAATCTTGTTAAAATTGTTATTGACTTATTGTTTCTTTGCTTATCTAAGTTTGTATGAAAGTATTAAGACAGATGTATTTGAAAACAACTTACATTGAGAGTTAAAGCTGGGTTATTTTATAAGCTGAAATTATTTATTAGAGTATGTTTGATTCAGTGAAGCATATTAGTTAAAAAAGCCATTAATATAGCATTTAACTTTAGTAACATAGGCTTGACATTTTCTTTACATACTGTGGTTCCTGATCCACATCCTTCACTAACTGAATATTTAATGCTTTCATAATGTCTTATATTGGAGTAAGTCACGAATAAGAAGGTTATTGGGATGTTTTAAATTTTTGTGTAGCAACTTTGTGAGACTTCTAGCAACTCTATAAAATATATGATTACTTTGGTAAATAAAGAACCCAGTTGCTTAATTAATTCACTTATACATAAATATATACTAAGGGGTATCGAATAAGTTCACTATTTCTGGAAAGTTAATTTTTTCTGCTATTTTTTTTAATTCAGAAACCTTCACAAAGAAATATTATATTTTTTATTCATCTTTGACAGAAATACATTTCTGTTAAATCATAAGTTTGTGGAATGTTTGACCTGATGATGTGCTGTTAGTTTAAAATAATTATAAAATTTGTTTGATAGATGTGTGAATACAAATGGCAATATTTAGCTTAGGTTAATTGTATTGGTTGGTGAAGAAATTATCTTGATGGTTAAATGGCCTATTATTTTAATTTTATGTTCTTGGTATATAAAAAAAAAAAAATGAAGTGTACATCTGTGTTAGATATAACCTTCATATATCAGAAAATGTTTAAACAACCTCTAGCATTTTGTCGTCTTATAAAAATCATGCAGATTTAATGAAGAAAAATTTATAAACCCTAAAAGGTTAACTGCAATCTGGATTGATTTTTAACTTATTTATACTGTACATACTGTTAATATTTTATTCTTGAGATGTTTAATGACTTGTGGGTACATTTTAACAAACCAATTTATCCTCCAAGTAGTTACAAGCATTTTAGAAATACATTAGACTGTCGGCACTTATGCATACTTTCAATAAACATCACAACACCAATGTTCACATGAGAACAACAGCTTTATTTGTGTAACGTTAAAAATACATTCTGCACTATGATCCACCATCTACAGGAAACAAAAAAGGACTCATGAGGGTTGTTTATGTACTTGAGTAGATGTATGTGTACAATTAGCATATTGTATAGTGGTGCCAGTTACAAAACAGAAATTCCTAAAATTCACTCCTGTGACACCTGGACCTGAATCTTAAATGTTTAATTGAAATATCATAGAATATTCTATTTTGATTTTGTACTTGGATATCATAACATTAAAAGAAAGCAAGACTCTTTAAAATATACGTTATAAAATATATTTTTAGAAATAGTAAAATGTTTGTTATTAAGACAGATTAACAGAAGAATGTGATTTATTTTTCTGGAACTTTAGAACACATAACTGAATGTAACCCATCCCTGCAAGAATAATTAGATATTGAAACACAGTCTTGTACTGGCCCTTGGAAGTAGATCATATCTTTGCTTATTTTTTCTCTGTGATAATTCATTAAAAAAGAAACTGATATAATGTTCAAAGCTCATAATTTAAATTTCTATAAAAGCTGATAATATTAGAATTGCAGGAATGATGTTTTGTTTTTAAGAAGTTTAATGATTTGTTAGTATCTTGTTAAGCTTACTAAAACATTGTGTAAAAGCGATTCATTAGAATGAAGGATGTGTTAAAAACTTTAGACTGTCAGAAATTTTTAATAGAATAATGTATCCAAGGTAACAATTTTTCTTTATTTGATTTTCTAGATACACTATCATGAAGTCAGTGTTAGGAATTAATTGGATTAAAATAAGTAAATTAATTCTTGAAATTTAATGAGGCTCTGCTACTTGTGTCAATTACTACCAGAGATATCTTACTGTGGTGATATAAAAATGGTAATATGTTATGAAAAAACTTTTGAGTAGTTCAGAAATTGGGTAACTTTAGACTGAGCTTTAAGTTATTGAGGAAAACAAATCACTACATCATTTCTTGTTACAATAAAATACACAAATGTACTTAATTCTTGATTGTATGCAATTAACCAAATGTGCATGGGCTTGGTCTATTGGAATGACCCAGTACTGGAGAAGGAATATTGACTGTAATTTTGAATTTGTTATGTGTATCTACACAGAATATGGCAAGCTTTGAGTAAAATGTACGCAAGTCTACTGTACACAAAATGTCAGATGTGTTACAAAAATAGTTCTATTCAAGATGTCTGTGAATTGGCAATGTCAGCCTGATTTAGACTCTGACAAGTCAGAGTGCAAGGTGATTTTAATTTGAAGACTAAAAATACTTTTGTCCATTGTACAGTTTGTAAATTGCATAACCTTTAGAATCTCTGAAATGCATATCTATAGTTTTTCTCAGTATCCCTGTATACTGTATTAATTGTTTACTCTCCTTTACCACAAACTGTCACTAATTAGGCAGTGTTTGATAAATTGAATACTAGATAACTCTTACATCAAATACATATTACCATATTGAATAGCACTCTGTGAATATCATGGCATGCATACTTTGAACCATGCCCATGTGTTTAGGGTTAACAAAACATGTTGACTAGTGCCTTCCATATACAAAAGTCACATACAGTGGATGTTTTCACAAATGGCGATGTTGATCTTCTATGTAATGCTACTCTAACCTAAGTATTATAATTTTAGATATGATCAATCACTTTCATGTTGATCTTCTATGTAATGCTACTCTAACCTAAGTATTATAATTTTAGATATGATCAATCACTTTCAAAAAGGATTGTGTGCCTATACTTCCACAATGTGTCAGGAAACAGCTATCCAGCTGATTAATATTACCTATATAAGAGGTTCAAACATATTTTTTGCTAATGCAAGTAATGGTTAAATCAGTTAAAATGCATATTTGTTAGTTTGTAACATAATTTCACAATTATTTTCCAATTGATAAAACGATATGAAAGGTTTTTATGGACTGTTGTACTGCAGTATCATTCTAGAAGGAAGGGAAAGGGGTATAGCAGCTGTTATGCAGTATATATGAAGCCTATTGAACAGTAACCTTTTGACACAAAGAACATATGATATTAATATATATGATAGTTCAAAACTTTAATATGACTTTGACTGGGGAGTGATTTTATCCTTAAAATCATGAATATATATATATCTCCAGTAATTTAATATTGCTCCTGACTGAGGAGTGGTATTACCCTTAAAATTGTTCACTGTGATGCATCATTTAATGTTACCCTTTCTGAGAAGTGCTTTTAACCTCAAATAAGGTAACACACTCAAACCTGCAAGCTAATGAAATATTAATACAGAACCTTTGGAATGTCAGAAAACTCGATCATCAGAAAAAAATTATATAAAACAATTATTTCTTATTTATTAAATACGTTAGATCAAAAGTAAAGTAACATGGTGAAGACAGTTTTGGTGAAGTTTTGTATTTCAAAGGAAGCAAGCTATGACTCGCTGTTCGCAAGCATAAGTGTCAGTGACTACGTAAACGTGCGAAGAAGGAACAAACAAATGTGAAATGAGCGTAAATGGTTTTTTCAGATAAAATTTTGGGACCAGGTTTTGCGTTTTTATGACGTAGTTCAGTGATCATCACAAAACTAAAAATATTAATAAAACTGCTGGACAATTTAGTTGCTGCATTTAAGTATTTTTCTATAAGTAAATATTTCATTTGTTAAAAAAGATGGCTAATTTCCTAAAATCAAGAGAAATATTAGACAATTTAGCGTCTTGTTCGATATGAATTTTTTCTAAGGACATAGCTCAGATTTTGTACTGTGTTGTTAAACCAAGGAGAATATCGACTTGAGTAAACGCGAAGTACTGTTTCAATATGCAATAAATATGAAATAGTCATTATTTTCTCCCTCCAATTACTAGCTTAGAATACATCTTTAGTCAGTTGAATTTAAGTAAAAATTTCTAAATATTTGTGCAGGTGTTCTGATGTAGAATTATATTTGTGTTAACTGAATGTCGAAAAGTAAACACCTACCAATCCTTTTACTCGGCTTATACCAGCCGATAAAAACTCGTATCAAATTGGCCTTGTAGGTGAGCAAGTATTTTAGGAGTGGCGCAGATCCATATACAAACTGATATGAGTTAGGTGTTTTCTTCACTATAAATGTTATTTGGAATTGTCTGTAACGTATACAGCACTGAATTCTGTTCTACTAGTCTTTTTAACGTTTTGTCTGAATTTAGGCTGTAAATCAGAATTTGTCCTAAAAAAAGTCTATCATTCCCAGTAGACAGTAAGAGTGAAAGGAAAACTGTAAGCCAGCAAGTAAGTGTAAAGGCTTACACAGTTTCTGTAAATAAATATTTTCTTTATTTGTTTACTTGGGTTGATTTCTTTCCTTTACTTTCTGTGTTAGAAATTGTTCTCAGTAGTTCAAGTCCTGAACCCTCATGTTGCGGATACTTTTAAACTTATCTGTAAGATACCAGTGTACTTGAATACTAAAATATGGCAATATTCAGCACTTTGAAGAGAGAAAAAAAAAAACAGTTTCAAGAAATAGCCACACTTTTATAAGGGAAATTATGTTGATGATAGAGATCGTATCACCAAAGAGAACCTTATATGAATTAGGTTTATAATTTTAAACGACGTAATGCATATTTGTTGCCTTGACGTAAGTTAGACAGATTTGGGAATGATAATAAATAGAACAAATCTGCCTTTCAGTTATGAAGATTGGTTGGTTGGTTGTTAAGCATAAAGTTACATAATGGGCTATCTATGCCGTGCCCGCCACAGGCATCGAAAACCGGTTTTTAGTGTTATAAGCCTTCAGACTTACTGCTAACCCACAGGGAATCAAATATGAAGAAAGAGTATCAATTTAACTTCTACCTGAAGGGTAAACCCATAAAAAACTACTGCGGCAGAATCAAATACTTTGGAAAGTTGTTTTTTGATGAAAAATATAGGGAAATTATTTTTATTATTGGTATCACCTTCTGATCAGAGCAGGTTATGTACTTAGAACGAAACTAGAAATTAACCTGCCAATTAACATAGCTAATTGAATATACATGTAAAGATTATAATGTATTATTTCAACTGAGTACCCTCGCTGTTAATAATATTTCTGTCCGTAATCCCAATAATATCTTACGACGTTCGGCCAGCTCATGAGATTTTGGTTAGTCTTACGTACATATGTTGACCTAACAATGCAAAACAATCTTTATAATAATAATAAAACAAAATAAAAAGTAATGTCATTTGATATACTTAATTGTACAATCAATATTGCAAATAAACGTAACAATAAAGAAATAAATATATCTATTCTAGAGAACACTAGCTGTCTGCTTGAACTACTGTCGTAAAGGCAATTGCATTGAAAACATGAACTAAATATAAAATGCATGTTTTGACCAAATAAAACTCAATAAACTACCCCTACAATCCCCGTCCCACTAAACATGCTCGCCCTTTCAGCCGTGGGGGCGTTATAATGTGACGGTCAATTCCAGTATTTGTTGGTACAAGAGTTGGCAGTGGGTGGTGATGACCAGCTGCCTTCCTTCTAGTCTTTCACTGCTAAATTAGGGACAGATAGCCCTTGTGTAGCTTTACGCGAACTTAATAATAAACTACCTCTACAGGGGAGTGTCATCTGTATTCGGCACAAGTTATTATTTAAACTGTGTCGAATTTCTAGCAGTAATTTTCCCATACTACAAACCGATGTTTATGATACCAAAAAAATAAAAAGTTACCAGAACTGTTCATGAAAATGTAACAATGTTAAATGCAATACAAAGAGAATAACATGTAAAACATAATAAGTCGTGAGTCTAACAAATTTAATCACATTAACAAACACATACAGGAAATAATAAATTACTTAAATGCAGAAAAGGAAACACGATAAACCTCGCGAAAGTAGAAAGCTCAATTGAAATACTAATAGTCGGAAAGGAAAGATACAACAGTAGTTAGCAAAACAACGTAGCTAAACTAATAATGTAATATATTCTGTATAAGAACTGCTGTATAGCTAATATCTTAACTACGTATATACAAATTACTTAAACTAACGGGAGTCGTTAATTTAATGTAAAGTGAATAGTATTAATAATGAACAGTTGGTTTTAAGATAAGAAATTAATTTTATGTTCATTAAAAATCACAAACCTAATTATTGTGTTTAATAGCATAAATGAATTTGGCAAAAATTATAGTTCACCGACTTAATCTATTTCACACCGAGACAATAATTGTTAGGTGATATAAATAGCGTCTCCACTACCACTCTATTTGTCTGGTCTCAGCCGACTTGATGAGCCCTAGTATTGGACGATAGGCCTCGTCGGCAATGGATATCCAGCAGGTATAGTGTGGTTGACATATATTACATTCTTCTTTATTTTGATAAGTTTATTAATTTCTATAGATGTTCACAAAGTCTGAATTTGTTTTCAATTATGTGATAAGTTAGCCCTTATAAGTGGCACTGCGGTATGTCTGCGGACTTACAACGCTAAAAATTGAGTTTTGATCCCCGTGGTGAGCAGATCATAGATAGCTCATTGTGTAGCTTTGTGCTTAACTTCAAACAAACAAATAAACTTTCTACGATGAACATAAAAAAAAAGTATTTATCTATCAATGCACAATCATTCGGACGTACCAACAATATTTACACCATTGAATGAGGTATAGTTAGAAAAAATGGTTTGTTTTGAATTTCGAGCAATGCTACACGAGGGCTATCTGCGATAGCCGTCCCTAATTTAGGTGTGACAGACTTGAGACAAGGCGGCTACTCAACACCACCCAGCATCAACATTTGGGCTACTCTTTTTACAAACGAATGGTGAGATCGGCTGTCCCATTATAACGATTCATGGCTGAAAGGGCAAGTATGTTCGGTGACGGGGATAAGAACCCGCCACCCACAGGTTGTGAGTCGAGCGCATTATCAACCAGGCCATCCAAGGCCCAGCTAGAAAGATAATTTTTTGTATATTTGTCATAAAACACTAATTTCCAAACATATGGCTGTTTGGGCTGCTATCGCCATCTTTAAGAAATATTTACAACTAAACCGTTGAACACGTACGAAATAATTAAGAAATTACAATGGCACAATAGTTTAAAATCAAAATATAGTTGCATAGTTTTTCTTGACAGGTTAAACGAGTTTTAATATTCAAAAAATCTCTTAGGTCATAAGAGGATTTTCAGGCAATTTATTGGGGCTATACATCCCTAAATAGTGTAGTTTTCAATAAACATATTATTATAAATGGTAATTGTTTTCTTTGCCAGTTTCGGCTTACAATCTCAGCAGCTGAAACTTATATCATGGCTCATACCATGTTTTAAAATTTGAACCATTTGGAAACTAAAGTTTTTGTTTACTTTAACCATGGTAGAGAAAACAAAATATCAAAGTAACAAAACACTTACCAATGAATTTTTGTAATTATAAAGAAAATATCTGCCGAAGTAGTATACAATTAATACACATTACCCTTCCATAATATATATATTTCTTATTTACAAAATTCTTGAATTTTTCTAACTTCTTATTTAGAAACACTCTAAACTCAGTAGGGGTCACTTGATAATTTAACTCGAAGTGTTACATTTTGTAGCTTGACCAGTCGAGGAACTTATCCAGTGTTTTCTAGGGTAGTTGAATTGTGGTCTTCTTGACCTTGTGTTTGGGAATACTTTGAGGCTGTCATACAGAAGAGAAATGATTCCTTATTCTGATGTATGAGGTCGTCAAGAAATTAATGTCACTTTTTTAACGACAAAACCCGAACAACTTATGTATCAAAACAAAACATATATTAAATGAAGTAGTCTCCATTCTAATCGATAATGCTTTTCCATCTTACAATCAAATTGTTATTGCCTGATTAAAGAAATCACTTGGCTTTGAAGCAAAAAACATGTCGATATTCTCTTTAACACCTTCCACATTTGCATACGTTTTCCCATTAAGATGATGTTGCAGCGAACGAAAAAGATGATAATCTAATGGTGCCATATCTGGAGAATATGGTGGGTGGGGGAGAACTTCCCAACCCAACTCCATAATCTTGTGTTGCGTCAAACGTGCCACATGTGGACATGCATTGTCGTGGAGAAGAACACCTTTCCGATTGACGAGCGAAGGGCGTTTCTGATGAAGGTCTTGATTTAAGCGTTCCAGTTGCTGATTATAGATCTCTGCATTGAGAGTTCGCTGTGGATTGAGGAGTTCGAAATGAATTACTCCTTTGATGTTCCTTCAAATGCAAAGCATCACTTTCTGCGGATGGAGTCCAGGTTTTGGGTCGGAAGTGGTTTTTGTCTAGGACTGAGCCATTGTTTTTTGCGTTTAATATTCGCAAAGAGAGTCCATTTTTCAGCACCAGTGATAATTCTGTCCAAAAATGATTCAGGCGCCAGAAGAGACGAAGCAACGTTCATACATTAGAAACGATGATCATCGGAGAGTTCCTGAGACACCCAAACACCTTCTTTATGGAGTTTTCCTATTTTTCTTAGATGTTTACGTATTGTATCATGAGAGACATACAATTTCAGGGCCATTTCACAAGTGTGTTTCCTCAACAAGCGTCTTCAGATCATCAATATCAGTTCCAACATGTTGTCGGTCCCTGCCATCACAGTTTTTAAGGCTTAAGTCACCTAAACGAAATTTGATGAACCATTGTTGACACTTACGAACGTTCAAAACATTTTCCTAAACTTTTTTGATATTGTTTGTGGCTACAGATACGTTGTTTCCCTTCTTGTAGTCAAACAGCATTATATGCCGAATGTGTGCCTCGTTGTATGCCATCACTATAAGGGATTAGAGTATACGAAACTTTACACATTATATAGGCTACACTAACGTGACGTTTAGGCGGGTCATTTAATTATTATATGTGATGTACATTTTTTGGGGATGGTGATCAGCTGCGAGAAAAATGTGTATTGTGAATGCAATTTTGAAGCTTTTTAAAGAGATTAGGCTCTGATCCTGAAGGAGTCAAGATGTGTTCTGGAAGTTTTCTCCCGAAACAAAACTCTTCAGACTGATAATCATGTGTACTTCATCATCTTCAATTCACTTTGTGGTTTACTTTTATTTTTTACTTGTATTTCAGCAAATAAAAAGTTTTTATCTTATTTTCATTTCGACATCAACGTCGTGTTTTGTTTCTTTCATTCCACCTTTTATAAATTAACTGCACATGCCCTTCTGTATATTAGGTGACCGTGTGCAGGTATTCCTTTCAATTACCAAAAGCTTGTTTGTTTTTTGGATTTCGCATAAACGTTAGATTGAGGGTTATCTGTGCCGTCATTAATTTTGAAGTGATAGACTACAGAGAAGGAAGCTAGTCAACACCAATCACCGCCACATCTTGGGCTAATCTTTACCAACAAAAAGTGGGATTGAGCGACACATTATAACCCTCTCACGGCTGAAAAGGGGGAGCATGTTCGGTGACGGGATGGGAACCACGACCCGCGGTCTATGAATCTAGTGCCCTAACAACCAGGTCCCACCACAAGCTTACATCTCATTTTATTTTTTTTAATTACTACTTCATTTTATCTACATATGTCGATAACTTTATGAATATAAACGTAAACTTAAGTTTTAAGTAGTTAAACCTTTGTAAAGCCTGTACCTCATTTTATGTTTCAATGAGCCCTTGATATTAAGTTTTAAAGAGAGAAATAATCGCTCCCAACTGGGCTTCGTTTTGAAAGATCATTCTTTATAGAATCATCATCGATTAATTAATTTTTATCTGCCATGGCACCGGATATACTACATCCGTCCCTCGTGGCAAGAAGTATCATTATGCTATGAAGCTTTGTGACGTACTTATTAAATTATATCGCGTTTTTTTTTTTGTTTCATATTTGCTTTTATTGGCAGAAGCCTACTGCCTGTTTAATTGTTTTCTCTCTCTAGCTTTAGAAGTTCAGTAAATTTACTAGAAAGTCTGAGAACCTTTCTGGAGTTATTTAAATACTCTCGCAATATCTATTATTCATAACCGTTTTTCTTTTAATTAACCGTTTGTTAGAAGACATCTGCGTCTACCGAAAGGTATCAAAAGACGTGCCTTCTTTGTTCTTCTGCCGAAGCATCTCAGTGGCTCAACAGTAATTCTAGGAACTTGTAACGCTAACAATTGGGTTTTGATACCCGAGGCGGACAGAGCACAAGATAACTTATTGTGTAGCCTTTTGCTTGACAACAAACAAACAAATCTCCTTCCAAGTGGTCTAAACTGGAGGACGCTGTACATCTTTTCGTGTGATTCTGATATTTTGAAATTTTGAATTCTGGGGTCTCGAATTGGATACATACTCAATAGAGTAGATACAAAACACCATACATTTAAAGAATATTGTATTATTATTATTATTCTATACAGAACCAACTAACATTCTGATGTTATACTCTATTATTTTTTTAACTGAGTCAGGCTTAGAACTCTGTAATTAAAATGTGGATTTAGTGATATACGTTTAAACAAGCTTCTAACTGTAGAAGAAAATGATGTTTTTAATGTGCTGAGGTTTATATGATTAGAACTATATGCCAGTAAAATAGTATCACAAAGAAAGTTTCTGAAATTATATGCATATTTGATAATAGATCGACACTAGATGGATTAAAATAATCAAATAATATCTGGAACCTTATTTTTGCAGCCTTAATGCAATAAATACTTCAAATAAATGGTTATTTTTATCCAATAAATTGGATATTTTAGGTTAAAAAAATTGAAATGTTGACATTTATTGTAGTAGATGTGATGGAATTTCCTTCCATTTTTTCAACATGGATTTATTTACTAAATATTTTTAGCAATTAAACATATAGTTTTCAATGACTGTTCACCTTGACTAAACTGGGTTCACGTTATTTTGTGTAACTGATTTACCAAATATATGGTTTTTATGGTTATTTACGATTTGTTTGTTTGCTTGTAATTAAGCACAAAGCTACACAATGGGCTATCTGTGCTCATCCCATCACGGGTATCGAAACCCGGCTTCTAGCGTTGTAAGTCCGCAGACATACCGCTGTGCAACTGGGGGCAGGTTATTTACGAAAAACCTTTTATTGCTACTATATACACATTTTGCTTGCTAGATGGCACCACTGGATATTTTGTCTCACTTTAAGTTATTGATAAAATAACATTTGTAATTAATTAACCCTCATGGATATTCTAACAAATAACAAAACCTTAACATTTTACTAATTAGCCTACTACTACTACTTTATAATTATTTTATTCAATTGTTATGCTGTTCTTGAAGCAGAAGCCTCGTAACCGATGTACATTGGTTATTCACGTGCTTGAATCCTGGTTTCTTTTTTCCAGAATGTAAGTATCTGTTGTGCTTTAATGACTTTAGTCTTTCTTTTTATTAGTGACCTTCCTGAGAGTGACTTTCCCTCTTCTCCTACATTAGCTTTATAGATGTCTTTTGTACCTCTTACTAAATTATACGTCTTTATCCCCATTTCCCACCTTCCTTTAACACTATAAATCTTTTTGTCCACTTTATATTGGATCATTTAATAATAAGCACTCCATTTATCAACTACATGCAATGTTTTGTGATTTGATGCATGCTATCTGTCTGATACCTTGTATTCTGATTACCCTCCTTATAACTTTATTGTTCTTTTACCCTTCCACGAATCTTGTGCATTTGTACTACGTTGTAAGAAATTGCTCATAATTTCCCACTCGGAAAACATTTACTTTTCCTTTTTTTTTCAATTAGTCAATCAAAGTTTTGTCTTTTTAATCAAGAAGTGAAAGCTCCGGCGTTCACCCCCAGAATTTGTTTTTTTTTAAACTACGTTCTACTTTATTGTCATACTGACATGGTAAATTTTGAAAAGATAATAACGACAACACCTGCCTTACTTTCGAAACCCAGTTGATACCACGAAATTCCTCAGTGAGTTTTTTTCTTCTGCCCAAAGTGTTTACAAAAAGTAGTGATTTCTTAGCAGCTGTTGCCATGGCAACCACACTCGCTGTTAGAATAAAATTCAAACAGGTTTTACATTCTCTTTATTACGTACTCCTTTGTTAGCACATGACGAATTCGAGCTTCACTGTTTCCCTATACTACATACGCGTAGCGACCTTTAGTTATGTAACAGTTTTACCGCAGGTTGTCTTCAAAACGTGTTGTGCAATTTTAAACGTAAGACTACAAAATAAGATAAAAGTCTGTACATATACGTATGTGTAACTTTTCTCCACCTACTGCAAAAATCATAAATAAGTTTAATTTTCGAGGTTCAATAACCTGACTGAATGTTTTAGTTTAAATCTCAGTTTATACTTAAAATATTTCTTTTTTCATAAACACTCGCATTTTACCATCGAATTGCGCTGACTGTGCTGAAACTTATATATGAATACCAAGGTATTTGCTAATTTTGCTCTTTTCGTCGTCATGGCAACATATCATCTCGTCCTTTTGACCAGTTGAGAAACGTTGGACAGACGAAAGAAAAAAGAGGTAAGGGTTTCATAATATGGCTTCCATTTTTTTACGAGTTTGTGATATTTCAGCTATTTTTGAAGTTGAAAAGTAGCGTTATAAGCCTTCAAGTCTGCCGTTAAACCAATGCGGGGGGAGGGAGGGATAATAACAGGGTGTGTGTCATCAAGGCGAAAGATAGAATATTTGATTTAGTAAATTACATATCCTAGGACACCTTATATATATTGCGGACCGTGGTGTCTCACGTTTGAAAAGCTGCGCACGCAGGTAAAGCTCAACATTCACTTTTTATATGACGGGGGAATAAGCATGAATAATGTTGAGGCCCAATTTTATTTCGGAAGCAGGATATTATAGACTAAACTGTTAGGAATAAATCACACTATCATTCACATTTCAAAATGTAACATAACTTAAAAAATAAAAATGTAGATTTACCATATGTTATTGTTGAGCGGCTCTTAGCATGACTGAAATGCTCAACAATTACTTTTCGCGGTGGGCGGTATAAGTAGCTAAGACCTTTGGCTGTGAGTGAATCCTAGAATGCAAAACAATTAATCTTTTAAAAGTCCATGAAATAATTTCAATTGATAGACTAACTTAAACTTTACCCGTCACTGGGGACGGGTACTTTTGCTTGTAATCTAATAAATCTGACATCCAATGAATACATTTCGAACATTTTTAGTTAAAGTAAAAAATGAAATTTCATAATTTAATTCCAAAGATTTTTCTTGGTTGACATTTATCAAAAGCCTAATCGACTAGTTTCTCATCACTCTTTTAACTAGAGAAGTAGTTGCGCTTCATCCACCCCCTTATTCTGAAAGATTTAGTTTAACTTTATAACATCGATTATTGATAAGAAGAGAAATGATTCGTTTTTGTTTTGTTTTTGCGATTCACAACCCATGTGCAACATTTATTGCATACGCCCTCAACGACCCTTGAGAATTTTTTTATCGTTTTTTTTTGTTTGTTGTTAAGCATAAAGCTACATAATGGACTATGTGTTGTGCCCACCACAGGTTGTAATTCTAGAGACTTACCGCTAAGCCATTGTTGCCTTTGTGTGAGTGTATGTACTGTAGTATTAGGCGTTCTCTGTTGTAAGCACGTTTTTAAGGAATGAGAATGGTATTGATACAGTATAAAAACCTATATATATATCTGTGTATGTAGAATAAGTAAGCAAACGAACAGCGAGGGGAACAGAATACAATGTTTATCTGTACGTAACGACAGAAAGAAATGCATCACCATGAGAATGGTATTGATACAGTATAAAAACCTATATATATATATATATCTGTGTATGTAGAATAAGTAAGCAAACCAACAGCGAGGGCAACAAAATACAATGTTTATCTGTACGTAACGACAGAAAGAAATGCATCACCATGTTTATGGGTCATAAATAGATACACGAGATAGGACATCACCACGTTTTGGGTAATAGATAAATACACAAGAGAGGACGTCATTATGTGGATTAAAAGTAAAAACACAGGAGTGAACATTACTATCTTTGTGGGTAATAACTAAACACACAAGTGGGGACGTCGTGGTTAATAAGTAAACACACAGGAGGGGACATCACTATGTTAATTGTCTCTTCGTGTTTTACGGATTATCTTGTTTACTTTACTTTAGTCTAGATTCATTAGTTTAAATTCAGTTTATAGGTAGGTTATAAAACAGGCTAAATACATTGTATTATTACTATTAATATAAGTATTACGTAACATTCAAATAAAGAAAAGACTAGTTATTTGTCACTTCTATAAATGACAGATAAACTTAATTACTTTAGTGTGAACATAAAGTAGTGGTAAACACTTTGATAAATTTGATTCTAAAACGTTAGGCTTAACAGTGTTGGCAATAGGCTACTGGTATTTAAATCAATATTGAGTATTTATTTTCAGGCTACAATAACAATATACACCTGGAAAAAAGTTAAGAACCCCCGTGTTTTTTTCAAGTGATTCAGATTCGACGTTCTTGT
>NW_013665803.1:618101-626568 GCF_000517525.1 Limulus polyphemus | reverse complement strand
CAATAAGCAATCCTGAAAAATATTTGGGGGTGCTTAACTTTTTTCCAGGTGTATAGTTAATACTAGTGTTGGAATTAAACGTTCACAGTTTATTAGGTGTGATGGGTGCAATGAGTGTTTTATTCATGAACTCAGGACTAATATGTACTTTTAAGGAAGCTAGTACTGGTAGTGAAGATTTGCAATTTGTGTGTAGAATTTGTAGCTTGGAAGTTATCCTAACTAAATTAAAGGTAATAGATAAAGACAAGGGTAAACTGTGGGAAATGATAGCAGAATTTCAAGAGGAGTTTGAGCTATTACATGCAAGAAATAAATCAACTAACAATAACTTTCAGGAAGATAGAAAGAGAACTATTAGGACTAAGATTAAAAGTAGTGGATTTAATTGTGATGAGCCTATTCTATTGAGCAACATATTTTAGCCTTTGGTTCGTGCAGAACTATTGGAAGGAATGAAAACAAAGAGGTCAGAGAAAGATGTGGATGATAAACTTTAGCTTTAGGAGGTTATAGTTATAGGTGATTCCTTGATAAGGCATGTGGATCGGATAGTCTCTGGGGTAAATAGGGAGAAAAAAATTAGGTTAGACTACCCTGGAGCAAGAGATATAATAAAGAGATGCAGTTTTTGTTGTGCTCGTAAGAGCTAATGATCTTGGGAAAGATAGGTCAGAGGTGATAATTAATAAGTACAAGGGGTTGATAAAGGCATATAAAGAAAAGGCCATAACGTAATTGCGTCAGGGATACTACCGAGAAGTAATTATGAGTAATTAATTAATTACTGAGAGTGAAATTATTAATAGGTCTCTAGGACTAAATGCTAGGCTTAGGTTAATATGTAAGGATGAGCAGATAGGCTAGTTGGACTTGTGGAATCAGTTCAATGGGAAAAGGGAATTTTTTGAAATGGATGGTTTACATTTAAATAGGGTAGGGTCTGGCTTGTTTGTAGCTGAAAGGGGAGTTTTAAACTAGGATTAAACAGTGGTAAGGGCCAGGATAAACTAAATGCAAGAAAAAAAATGTAGATAAATGTTTACCATAGGAAATAAAAACAGAAGTGGTTCTAAGGATAGGCTTAATTGTTACTATTGTAAAACTAGAAATATAAGAAATAAAATAGATGACCTTAGCGCACTGGTAGGAATGGAGAATTTTTATATAATGGGAATAACTGAAACATGGTTAAATGTGGATGATTTTGATCACAGAAATTGCTTTGAAATACAGGTTTACAGAATATGTAATAGCAATAGAGTACTAAAGAAAGGGGAGGAGTGGCTTTATATGTAAAATGTGAGTTACATCCTGTTGAAGTTGAGGGTATCAAGGATAATAGCAAGGAAATTGAATCCATTTGGGTTTCTATTAGCGGATATCAAGGGAAAAGGCTTTTAGCGGAAATTTGTTACAGATCACCAGATGATACTGATGAAATTAGGAAGAAACTTTACAGTGAGTTTAAGATTTTAGCTGTTAATGAGGTCATAATTATGGGTGATTTGAATTTCAGGCATATAGACTGGGAAATGTAAGAGTGAAACCATGAGGGAAAAAGTTTTTGGAAACTGTTTAATATGGTTTTCATTACCAAATGATCAAGGAACCTACTAGAAACAATGCTATTTTAGATTTATTGTTAACTGCTAACATAGAAATTGTTGAGAGTGTGGAAATTGGGGAACTTCTGGGTGTAAGTGATCATTGTTATATTAGGTCTGATGTTGTGCTGAATATAGAGATCAGGAATAATGATATTTTGGTTACAAATTTCAAAAAAGCAAATTCTGAAGGGATGCGACAACAATTATCTATTGTGAATTGAGCAGCTGAGTTATTTGGAGAGACTGATCATATGTGGACAATTTTTAAAGATAAATTTATAAATATGAAAGATAAATATATTCCTTATAGAAAAAAAAGGGTGACTGCAAGTAAAAAACCAGGTTTCCTCACAAAGGGTATAACAGATAAAATTAAAGAAAAACATCAGAAATGTAATAAATTTAATTTGACTGGTATGATGGGAGATTTAGTAGATTAAGAAAGTTGGTGAAGCAGGAAATTTGGGCATCAAAAAGGATGTATGGAAAAAGGTTGGCTGAAAATGTAAATATTGACAGTAATGATTTCTTTAAGTGCATTAAGGATAAACAAAATGTAAGGTTGGGGGTAGGAATCTTGAGGGATGAGAAAGAAAGTTTTGTATATGATGATTATGAGATGGCTGGGTTATTAGATTCTGGTTTCTTTCAGTTTCTATCATTAATTCTGAGCTTATTAAGAAAAATTGGGAGGTTTAAAAATGGGTAAGGCTCCTGGACCAGATAATATTTCCCCAAGGGTTTTGAAGATGGGTAAGGATTTGGTATGTGAACCACTTACTACTATTTTTTGCATGTTCTTCAATAGTGGGCTGGTGCCAAAGAATTGGAAGTTAGCAAATGTTACTCCTATTTTCAAGAGAGGTAATGATAATTGTCCCAATAATAAGGCCTATTAGTTTACATCAGTTGTGGGAAAAGTTTTAGAAAGTCTGATAAAAGATGCTTTGCAAAGGCATGTAGATGAGGGTAAGGGTGTAGATTTGGTTTACTGGATTTTCAGGAAGCCTTTGACAAGGTGCCACATAAAAGGATTGTAAAAAACACAATCTCGATAGGTGTGGAGGATTATGTTAGCTAATTGGAGTGGCTGGATGGAAGAAAGGAGAGGACTGTTCAGTCAAACTGAATTAATGTCACAAGTTGGGTTCAGTCTTAGGACCTTTGGTCTTTTTGATTTACACCAATGACGTAGATGAATGAATGGTCAATAAGTTACTTAAATTTACTAATGATATTAAGGTCTTGGGTGTTGCTAGCTGTGAAAAGGATACTGCTGATTTACAAAATGATTTAGATCATTTAGTGAGTTGAGTAAATAAATGGCAACTGAGTTGTAATTATAATAAATGTAAGATAATGCATGTGGGTTATCATAATTTGAATTATAGGTATAATTTGGATGGGAATAACCTTAACAATGTCATGAAAGAAAGAGATCTTAGTGTAATGGTTGATCAGTCTTTTAAGTATCCAAGAAGTGTACTGTTGCTAGTGGTAGGGCAAATAGGATTTTAGGTTGTATCTACAGAACTATTGAGTACAACTATAAAGAAGTTATAATTTCATTGTATAGGTCACTGGTTAGACCACATTTGGAATATTGTGATCAGTCTTGGGCTCCTTACATTAGTAAGGTCATTGAATTGTTGGAAAGGTTCAGAGAAGGGTTACTAGAATGGTGCCTGGGGTTGAGGGTTTGTCATATGAGGATACATTAAGATCTTTGAAATTGTTTTATTTTGAAAAAAAAAGAATAGTTAGAGAGGATCTGATTGAGGTGTATAAGATTGTAAATGGAGTTGATAGTGTTGATGCTTCATCTTTTTTTCATACTTAACAGCTATAATAGTAGGATTATGTTCACAAATATAAGTTTTGGCAAGGTAAGAATCATCTTCAGATAAGACAGTTTAATTTTCCTAATAGGGTGGTTGGCCTTTGGAATGGGATGCCTTCAGGTGTTGTGGAGGCAGTAAATTTAAGTGAGTTTAAAAGAAAGCTTCATAACTATATGAATGAATAGGACTGGCTTTAAGATATTTTAAAATTTATAATAGTTTGGTTTAGAGCATGGGACAGCAAAGATGGACCAATAGGTTCCTTATTGTCCCTAAACATTATTTTATGTGTGTTGGTTAAAAGTAAAAACTCATCGGAGGACATCACCATTTTGAGAGTAATAATTAAATACACATGAAGGGACATCACCATGTTTGTGGGTAATAGGTAATAGCAGTAGAGGATATCACTATGTTTGTGAGTAATAAATAAACACGCATGCTTATTCCAACTGAACATGCCTGTCCAAAGTACGGTTAAATGAAGAAGGGTCGTCAAGACTGGCCACCCGGATGTAAAAACCCTAGCCAAAACCAAAATATGAATCTCGTGTCTACTAGGATTGAGTATAGATATACGGTGTACTTTGGAAGTGATTCATACCAGCAGGAACTCCCGACTTCTGTGAGAAGTGGGCAAGGAATACCACAAAGTTCAGGGCTGCGGCCTGTTACGTATTAGAATTTCGAATACTCCGAAGCCGAGTTAACTGATAATTTAAATTTAGTAATTAAACTGTACTTTGGATTTAGTATTTAAATATATGCCGATATATTAGTCAGTTTATGATATTTGCCAACAATATTGATACACACAATTTTCTTTTTTAACACAAATACGTTTTAATATACACATAACAGTACACTTTACAATAACAATTATTACAAATAGTTATTACAAACAATGATTTATAAACAGAAGTTTCATAAACTTACAAACAATATAAAGTCTTCTTTCTAGTCTGGAACCTCCTTGATATCTTATCGAGGGTTCACGATGAGCGAGTTAATTACGAGTTGACGGAGATATATTTCACTTAACGGGAACCTAGCTACCTTTGTCTCTCACTGATCATACGACGATTTTTCCACCGTTGAAGTTAGGTAATGTTTTCATGAAAATACTAATGTCCGATGAGAATCCATTGAAGTTAAAGGATTTGTAATGTTTGAACTTTGTAAAGGTTCCTGGTCAAATATCTGAAGTTTTCCAATCGGTAAGCGTTATAACAATCACAGTTATAGCTTCCGAAGTTTTATAGCCCACTGACTATAGCGAAATAATAATAGATACTCTCCTGGCGCGTCGTGTCAGTTGTATTTATAGCGTGGGAACGTTTTCTAGAAACTTCAGTCTTACGTAACAATACTGGTTAAAGCGTTTACATACACACAAATATTGTTGATTCTTACTCTCGGGAATCTTCTACAACTTTAGAGAATAGGCGGGAGTTGCGCAATACATATCTAACACTACAAACTGTGCATGTTTTTAAATATAAACTCAATCTAAACAACGCCGATATTAAAATAAATATATAACAACAAATTCTTTACAGGCCAAAGAAGTTAGTGGAGATAAGAGTGAGGAAAGAAGGAATTGTCAGAATGGGCACATTGAATGTCGAAAGTCTTACAGGAAGAACAGTACGTGTAAAGGAAACACAATGGAAGGAAAAAGCTCAAAATAAAGTGTTATAAAGTGTTTCACGGTGGTGAAAGCAACAATAAAAAATTTGTAGGCATAATTTTGAATAGAATTCTGAAAGAAAAGTAATGGAAGCCAAAATAATTGTGAGTGAAAAAATCGATACGTGATAAGAAATTCAGGGAGTGAGGCTTGGTTTGTTTTTGTTGTTAAGTACAAAGCTACACAATGGGCTATTTATGCTGTCCCAACCACAAATATCGAGACCCGGTTTTTAGCGCTATGATCCCTCAGACTTACTGACACACTGGGCTATTTGTGCTGTCCCCACCACAAGTATCGAAACCCGGTTTTAGCGGTATGATCCCTCAGACTTACTGACACACTGGGCTATTTGTGCTGTCCCCAACACAAGTATCGAAACCTGGTTTTTAGCGGTATGATCCCTCAGACTTACTGACACACTGGGCTATTTGTGCTGTCCCCACCACAAGTATCGAAACCTGGTTTTTAGCGGTATGATCCCCCAGACTTAGGATTTTTAGCGAAGTCCGTAGACATACCGATGTCTCGCCGGGGAGATCTGGTGCTTGAACACAGGACCTTTGGCTAATAGAACCAATGGGTTATCCAACTGAGCTATCCAAGAGTACAAACCGTCTCCCTCTTTCCCTTCACTTGTAAGGTTTTTCAACTATGAGTATGAAAGTTCATACTATTTTGTGTTGATCTGGGTAGGCAATTAGTGGGTTGACTTACCATCACCTAACCAAATCATGAGGGTCTAAGTAAACTCATATATATATATTATTACTTTTCTTAATTCGTATTATGAATCGAAGGAAATAGACGTTTTAACAAAGTTTAGTAAACAAAGAGGTAAATAGTAAGAGGAGTATCTCGCTATGTTTTTCTGTGTATTTGTAAAGAGAGAGAGGGAAGACGATCAATGCGTTGTGTTGTGAGTATATAAGTAAAAGAAAAAAAAAAGAATGAAGATTATAATCGAGGTTGCGGAGATGTAGACTAGTAAACACACAGTGAAGAGATAAGATAGCTCCAGGACATCAACATGTTTGTATACATGTATGGAAGTAAAAACGAAGTGGAGAAAAGCAGATGTACATAAGTAAATAAGGAAATAAAAGTAAATAAAAGTAAAGAAGGAAATAAATTATATAGAGGCCATCTCTTGATCTGTTGATACGTAAGTAAATAGGGAGGGGATGTGTGTATTTATGTACATAAGTAAATAAATAGACAGGCGAGGCCATTACTACGTTTGTATGTTTTATGTAACCTTATTAGAATTGTTTCAAAATATTCTTTTTCTGAACCTGTTTACTGCTAGAATGAATAATTCTTACATACCGCAAAATCTCCTGAAAACATCCGAAACAGAAATTATGTGACTGTGAATCAGCAGAAAGGGTGGGAAATCATCTTATTTGTTAGTTTGAACGTAAGTCAACAGAAAGGCTAGGATATTATGATATTTGATAGTTTGAACTTAAGTAAGCAGAAAGTTTAGGATATCACGATGTTTTTTAGTTTGAACTCAACTAAACAAAAAAAGATAGGATATCATGATATTTGGTGGTGCGTATTTAACTAAACTGAAAGAGTAGGATATCATGATGGTTATTAGTGCGTAGTTAACTAAATAGAGAGTGGAGAATAATCATCTTGCTTGTTAATTTAGGCTTAAGTAAACAGAGAAATTAAATCTATTAATTTGTGGTTGAGTTCTTATGCAAACTTAAATAAACGCAGATGGGAGAGTTATCACTATGTATGTGTAGATGTAAGTAATGGAGACAATAAGGGGGGCGTCACTCAGTTTACGTGTACGTAAGTTAACCCACTGGAGGAAAATCCTAAGCCTAAGGAAAAGAAAGACAAGTCACTAGTACATTCGGCAAACGTTGTTAAAGTATAATAAAAAAACGCAAATTTTTGTGTTCAGAACCGATGCATTGTTATATCTTGAATCTTAATTTAATAACAATTGTTACATTTTTCGTTCTTTCATGTCCACAAGGTCCTCTAATCTGTCTACAGTACGTTTACTTTACAAAAAGAAAGGGTAGATGAAGAGAAGTGTGTGTGTAAGAATTAGGCCAGTTCGTGGTTAAAGTCCATTGTGTGAGGCAAACAAGTTTAACTGTGTTTATTATAAAACTCAGCCTGATTGTATGAACTTGGGTGGATTACTGTACAAGATATATAGTACAGGAGGTTTATTAGGAGGGAGGAGATATGACACCATTTCATTATGAATGCTTGAAAATTCACAAAACTGGGTTATCCGTTTATAACCTGAAACCAACCAGATTTGCAACTCACCCACGGAAGTTGTTACAGTTGAGAATTGTAAGATATTTTTCAGGGGTTAGGCTACAGAACGACACTTTTGCTGTAAAAACGTTGTTTGTGCTACCGAAGAGTTATGTCTCTCTGAACAATTATGATGAATACAAAAGTTAACCTAGTTGGTTCTAATTGTGTAATATTAATTTATTATCAATGTGTTTAAGTACTTAAGATATACTTGACGTGCGTTTTATTAAAACTAGCTGAGTTATATATTAGTTAAGTTAATTAGTTAAAGTTTAAAATAACGTGGTTCTTTCAGCCTTATAAAAGCTACAATCAATAATTATTTCTGAAATTAGTTGAATGATTTCGAATATTTTCCTAATATTGTATAAGTTAAAAGATTTTATATGGTTTAAGGTTTAATCATAATATCTACTTTTGAAATATATACATAAGTTTGTGAATGTCGGATGTTATAGATTATTCATATTTTTGACTGATTTAAGCAAACGATTTTTGTTGAAATCATGTGTATTTTTTGAAAATGTGTAATCGGTATAAAGTGGGCGATAAAACGTACATATATATATATAACTATTACAACGTGAAAAGAAAAACCAGACCTTATGCAGATCAATGTTTTACTTTAAAAAGTTAGCCCTCTTGACAGCAAATATTGTGTGTTTATTTTAAATATTAAGTTCTTTATTGACCATGCTTAATGAACTTTATACAAGAAATAGTGATGCACATTCTACTCCCATTTTCTAAATTCATGATACGAAGGTCAAAAATTAATTTAATGAAGTTGCTTTGAGTGAAAGAAAGTTCATTAAATGTAACTGTCAAAATTAAAAACATTTTGAAATTAATTAAGTCATTTAATGTGGTCTCGTGCGATCCAAGTTACAAATTACATCAAAAGTTTTAAAGTAAATATTCTAATTACATTATAAGTTACACAGGCCTACGATGGTTTTATTGTCTTGATATTTTTCCATGTTCTACAGTCATTCCTGTCCGCTGAATCAGGAAACGATATCCATTTT
>NW_013665803.1:602478-617183 GCF_000517525.1 Limulus polyphemus | reverse complement strand
CCATTTTTCTCCATCACGTACAGATTTTTCACAAAATGTCATATGTTCTTTTATATGAGTGAATCATTTTCATTTAAATCAGGTCACATTTTGTTATGCTTAAAATGTTGACAACCACTGGCTACAGATTTCTCTAGTTTAAATTCGCAAGCCTGTATTATTGGTCATTCATAAACTTTACCAGGAAATGTATAAGCGAAACAAAAAGATGGAATAACATGGTTTTAGCGTAATTTGGGATTCCGAAAAAATAAGATTTTTGAACTAAATAGCTGGAATATGTTAAGTGCATATCATTGGAGAGAAGTGTTTTGATGGAGTTTAATGTATTTCACACTTCAATTAAAAATCTAGTATTGATAAGATGTAATACAATCTATAATCGATTCAATAAATCAATGTCAGTAGGATTTCAGCATTCCATAGGACAAACAAGTTGTGGTTTTATACCTTCCGTTCTATAACCGGTTGTAGGTAGAATTCCAAAACTGTTAGTATTGCGTTTTTGTTTTTCCTCAGTAAAGTCACAAGTGTTGATGACTAACAGATTGGTATGACGTATTCAATAGAATATCTCCAAAATCTAAATATATTTGTTGTATTCAATGTATTTAATACGCTATCTGGAAAAATGAAATTGAGCGGTACTGTTTATTTTAATTCCTGAATTATGCATGTTTTATCATATACTTCAATATGCCGGTTTGATATTGTGTATAATTTGTATAAATTATTTCAGAATATTCTGCAGATTCCAAGTTTACAAAATACATTTCGTATACGATATCAAAATTCCCTAAGCATCGACTGAAAACCTTATCTATGTAATATGATACTTAATTGAAACATTGCGGGTCAACAGATGTTGTACAATTATATTTTTGATTCCCATCCACTCCGTATGACATTCAACAACATTCCATGATTTTGTCAAGATATAACATGCTTGAGGACATATTTCATTATAAACATTCTATTGTACAACACAAAACCAGAGGTGTTAGGGTTTAATACATTTCATACTTCAAATTCTAAAATCTGTGTTAGTACTGTTTAATACAGACAGGAAACCATTGTCGACAGAAATAAATGCCTTTTACTGTACAATCGGGAAACCGGAGTAGGTAAAGAGGTAAATTTCCGTATACTCACTGGAGGGCCCAAATGTTTGTTATATTTTCCACGATGCATGGTTATTAATATTTTTTGACTTATGAATATTTAAATGAAAATTTGTTGCACGTGTCTTTGAGAGACTGGAGAATATCTTTCATGGAAGTTAACATACAGAAATGATCCTGGTGTAAAGTTATGGTTCATTACTAATGTTTATAACGAAAGCTAGGCCTAGATGGAAAGATAAACAATCTCACTTTTTCTGTTGCATTGAAATAATTTAAATGATGATACATGAAGAAATAAATACCAGCCACAGAATTTTTGAATAATTTCAATATAAAAATAAAAGTATGAAAGAAATTTGTTCAACTTAATATATTCTCCTTTTTTATTAAATGTTATAAATATCATGTAAAATACTTTTAAAGGCTTAAAAATACATTCTTGCATTTTCTATAATTCTGTTAAGAACAAACATTTAATAATGATATATAATCTAGTACGAACAAATATCCAATAGTGATATATAATCTAGTACGAACAATTATCCAATAGTGATATATAATCTAGTACGAATATATATCCAATAGTGATATGTAATCTAGTACGAATAAATATCCAAGAGTGATATATAATATAGTACGAACAAATATCAAATAATGATATATAATCTGGTACGAACACATATCCAATAGTGATATATAATCTAGTACGAACAAATATCCAATAGTGATATGTAATCTAGTACGAATAAATATCCAATCGTGATATATAATATAGTACGAACAAATATCCAAGAATGATATGTAATCTAGTACGAATAAATATCCAATCGTGATATATAGTATAGTACGAACAAATATCAAATAATGATATATAATCTAGTACGAACAAATATCCAATAGTGATATATAATCTAGTACGAACAAACATCCAATAGTGATATGATATAATCTAGTACGAACAAATATCCAAGAGTGATATGTAATGTAGTACGAAAACAAATATCCAAGAGTGATATATAATATAGTACGAACAAATATCAAATAATGATATATAATCTAGTACGAGCAAATATCCAACAGTGATATACAATCTAGTACGAACAAATATCCAGTAATGATACATAATCTAGCACGAACAAATATCCAATAATGATATACACGTATTGGGAATTTTAGTACCAAATGCTTTTAGATAATGTGAACTTGAAATTTTCAGTGCAAATGATGTTACGCTTCGAAAAATTAACTTACTGTTTTACCTGTAAAAATTAACCCACTGTTTTACCTGTAAAAATTAACCTACTGATTTACCTGTAAAAATTAACCTACTGATTCACTTGTAAGCAATCAGTTGAAAATAAATACTGTTTTATATCTTGTTCTCATTTAATGAAAAAAAGGAGTTTCGATTTGCTAAAAAAAAATATATAAATATTTTCAAATGATACAACAGATAGATAGGCAGACAGGTAGATAAACAGTGCGCTTTAGCTTCTTGACTAATTATAGTGAGTACTTCTGAGTGTGATTCCATACTTTGCTTAGAAGATATTTTTTGTTTTTAAACGATTAACGAGTATTGTGATATTCAGTTATTATGATATTCAACTTACAGTTCTTTTCTGTATTACAAATACTGTTTAAAAAATTACAATTTAACGCAAGCTGTTTGCTACTCCGTTTGACAGCCTTCCCCTATGTTTTCAGAGCCTAAGTTTTCATAAAGATAACAAAGAGAATTTTTTGTTCTTCTGTGGAGTAATTTTGGATTTTTGAAACATAATTTTGGAAAATTAAAGTCAAAATGTTAACCATCTCTCAGCACAAATGATGCTTTCGTACACTTGCTTTTCTCCAAAGTTGTAAGAAAATGTTTGAAATATGCTGAGCTATACAGCATAATTAATCAATACATTTTATATCTTTCTTTTTTTTTTGTACATACGTATCAAAATAAAACTAGCTGGGAAAAGCAGCCAAACTAAATCTGCACCTGAAAACACTAGTTTTAGCAAATTTTACTACTTTATAAGTTAGTGATATTCGAGTATGCTATAAAGTGCACCTGGATTTAAAAAAAACAACGTATAGAAGTATAACAAAATGTCTATACGACATGTAGACAAATGTCTATATAATAAAAAAGCCAACAGAACTGTATTGGGCTCTTAACGACGACCATACAGTTGAAATATAAAATCTTGCGAATTTAAAACATATGGTGGAATTTAACAGAATATTAGTACCGTATTTTTCGGAATATAAGACGCACCGGTGTATAAGCGCACCCTTATTTTGAAGACAAAGTTTTGGGAAAAACTTTACTATACTAACTTTACTAACTCCATTACTATAATTTATTTTTTATTATTTAGGGAGCATTATAAATAGTTATGTTTTTAAAAGAAAAAAATACTATTGTTATAAATAACACATTCAATTGAACTAAACTATGCATGCCTATTCAAATATATTTACACATGGCTTGTGTATATCGTATATATTATTCATACCTTCGGTGTATAGGACGCAAGTATATTTTGACATTTTTGATGGTTGATATGCAACAAACCATGAAGAATAGAAAAATACTGACCAAATTCAAAATCCCCATTATAAGCAGTTGGAAAAGGAAACGCATGGTGGACTCTCTTTGTCTTTATGACCTTTATTTTATATTAAATCTTTTTAAATCTACGTGTTTTTCTGACATCATATTTATATATAAATATAGCATCCAGTTTCCTTTACGTGCATCAATGGATTTTCTTAGAAAATGTAGTTTTTAAATCTTGAGAACTTGCAATCTTGCCCGTATCCTTTTAATCTATTCAAGTGTGTAGCTTTCGTGCCTGATTTCTAAGAACTGTGGTAAACAAACACGAACGCTTTGGAAAAATTCACTTTCATCTTGTTTATTTTTGACATTCACTTATGCATGAATTATATGAACGTTTTGTAGAGCTTAAAGATCTTTCAAAAGGTTACGTATTCTATAAAGAAATATATCTTAAGCAAAAAAAAAATCAAAGGTAAAAAAAATAAAATAAAATAAAAAATAAACACTCATGCATTAGAAACACGATATATTTTATAACAAGGTTCTCTACAACAGTTGTTGAGAAGTCTGGAACTAAAACTTTGAGTGACCAAAGAGTTTTCCTGTCACTATGAGGTAATATGCAAATTAGAAGTCATTTATAGACGCCACACAGAATGGGATATCAAATTACTTTTACTGCGAATGAAATTGTTAGTTTTCTCGATTAAAGGGTATTTTTCTTTGTATTCAAGCTACGAGCTCAATTTCAGTGAATCGATGCTCGTGTATATTTACGACTAACATACTACCCCCAGCTGTCCCCAAAACGCTTTTATTTGTTTGTTTGTAGTTAAGTACAAAGCTACACAATAGGTTATCCGTGCTCTGTCCAACGCGGGAATCGAATCCCTGTTTTTAGCTTTGTAAGTCCGCATACATACCGCTGTGACACTGGGGTCCCCCAAAAACGCTCTAAAAATCTGGCATTGTAGACTGCCACTTCTGTAGTCTATTACAATCGCTTTCAGTGTTTGTTATTCTACAGTCCACTTTAAAATTGAATCACTGACACAACTTGAATTTTATAAAAGTTCTGAAATTCTGTTGGTTTTCGTACAAGATATATTAATATTAAGCGATCCTTGAAAATCCCATTAATTTATCGTAAACACAAAGCTTTAAATACAGAGCACGACATAGCTAGAAATGTGCTTTGAATGACAGCCCGGTCCAAAATAAGTGCTGAAATATATCTCATAAAATTATTTTATGTGTCCCAGAAATGATTTATTTCGTAATTGAAGGCGTAAATGTGTACGCTAAAACGAAATAAAAAAAACAGAGCCAGTCCTTGTTGTCATGGCAACAACAATAATATTTCTTTTAATCCGGCTAGAAGTTTCGAGAACATCAGGATAGAACGTACTCTGTCAACATTCGAGGTATTTGATAACATTCAAGGTATATTAGCTGTAGGGTAACTTATTCCTCCTGCTTTTCTATCTGTCGCTGTCCGCTTGAAAGTGATTAATGTTGATTATTGGATGAACATGCACAGCATGATGAGACTTGGTCTTCCGCCGGATGGCTGCGATCGTGATGATTTCCTTCAACGGGAGTTTAATGAATGTTACTCCAGTCACACGTGTGATCAATGAAAATATATTAAAACTCTGCATAAATTCTTATGTTAAAATTTAAATTGGTGATTTACTGTACTAATACAGCTATAATTGCCCGAAGAAAATAAGAAGGGTGTAAAAATTGGATAATACATAGTAAAAAGCCTTCTCATGCTGACAGTGTTAAAATTACGGTTTCGATACCTGTGTTGGCAGACCACAGATAGTCCATTATACAGCTTTGTGCTTAATAACAAACAACTAACTTATAGTATGAGTTAAAGAAAAATATAAGTTGAACATTTGTTCATCGCCAGAATTCCAAGGTAGAGTTTTCTACCCAAAAGAAAAGAGTCAACCGACTAGGTAAAAGGTAAGAATCGATAAATTCGATCTTGATACAACGTTATACTGATATTGAATGACCAATATCTGTTTGGTGCAATAGTTCTTCTACGATGTCCATCTCGATGCATGGTTACCTACTGGTAATGGAATGTCTATAAATGATCATTTCTTCTAGAGTAATGGATATATCCTCGACAAAAAACAGCAACACAAAGAATCTGAAGATTTTCTAGTAAAACAAACGTTTTTGTGGAACCAAGTCATTAAGAATAAATATCTAGATGGTCTACTAGCCAAAAACGTCTACAATTGATTGATAACTTTCTACAGATTCTCAACATTCTCTTTATACCCATATATATGTTTATCTGAATTGAAATTCACACATAAACACAAACCCACGTATACAGACACATATTTATTCTTAGCGAAAAACAGACTCACATATATTGAAACTTGATTCTCATTGTATATAAATCTAATTTAAGCTGAAAATACTGTAAATGCACATCATTATTTAAGCGAGGCATACATAAATTGCATATAATGCTTGGAGACGACTTGAATGGGTAATGAAGAAAACTTTAATATAAGTTTAACATAATAGCGAATGTACAACGTTTCGACAAGGTTTTCTCATCATCAGGTACCACTCACGCCGTCGCCAAGCATTATTAGCCTTAAAGTGGGTTCCTCGTCATCGAAATTAAAATAAACTGTATATATATTCCGAACTTAATATAACATTAACTCATATCACACATATCTATATTGGTATCCTTTTCAAGGCTGAATGTCTCATAAAACATTCAAGGTTACTGTAACAGAAAAAAAGATGATAAAACAGCTTTTAAAAACACAAATAATTTATTGAGTAAAATCATAAATTAAATATACATTGTTTAAATTGAGACATACTAACAATATAAGACGTCCAATTAGTTTCAACACACCAATGTAAAGGAAACTAAGTAATTATTCCATTTTAAAAAAATTCCACATTGCTCATGCGAAATAAAAGAAATGTTTGAATATTTTTTTGGACAAGTTATCTTTGTTGTTGTTTTCGCGTATTGCGCCAATTATCAAGCCAGTTTCAAAATGATTTACTTTCGCGATTATAGTTTTAAGAATTAAAATAATCGCGTGCGATTTTCCTTGCAAATATAAAGCATGTCTCACCGAAAAATAAAGATAATAAAATCAAATCAAGAAAGATAACTAGTAAGTATGGTGTTTTACATAATTACAGTCACCTGGTAAAATGGGATGACAGTTGTCGGTATCTAAGTCGTGTTGATACTTAAGACCAGTAATCTTTCATAGAGTATTTATTGCTCATATATTTATGCTATCATACGCTGGAAATTTAAATTGCTTAGAAAATAAAATAACCTAATTGGAGAGACACTCTACAAGTTTTTAAGTTGACGTAGAAGCAACCGACAAAGATGAGAGTGCAGTGTTGCCACGTGACTCGTTTTTGTTGCCATGACAACTATGCTGAGTCTTTGGTTGTATTCACTATGTATTTCTTACACTCGTCTTCTAGAAGAGAAGGAGATTCACGCTTAAAATTTAAATGATTACATTGAGGAGAGACGTACACACTTAAAGTCACGTACAAAAACATGACGTCTGAAGTAAGATAACCTGGATACAATCATTAAAAGCTGTTTTGGTGCTAGACGTGTTAACTAAATGTATTCATACAGAGCTCAGGCAGCGAATTAACTGTACTTTTGTGAATTTTCTTGCTGTACTCTGAAACTGAATTTGTATGCTTAAAGTAAAGATGTTTTTGGTTATTTTTCCTTTTCTATAGCTTGATTAAAATGTCAAGACGACCAATCTTACTACTTCCTTTTAGCTGACTAACAACACGTGGATCATTTCTAGTTGTTTATCTCTGCCATAGCGGTGTCTGATATTATCTAGTTACTAAGGTGATGTATGGGAATAATTAACCTAGTCTAGTTTCATGGTGACATTTTGTAAAGCGTTTTTTGTTTGATACTGCTATAATACCTAAACCACAGAAACAGTTGCAAGCAGGGCCGTTAAAGTTAAAAAGTGATTAATGTTAACTTTCTAGCTCAAAATATTAAACAGCACCAAGAACTTAGGAACTTCTACACAGAAAAATGACACGTTTTCATCCGCTTCCTAAAATAATCCCCTTTACCATATATTGCTCTACCATGCTTAATCATCCAGTTAAAAAATAATTAACGAAAAAAAAATTATCCCGTTTATGACATTTATTTTATTCTCTGAAATAGGGGATACTTAGTACATTTACAAGGGAGAAGGGATAGTTTAGTCTTTGGAACAGCTTTGTCAATAAAAGATCCATTTGAACCATTTGAGTCTTTGGTTATCCTATCCTCCTGAGTTATCAAAAAATGGAAATTTTTGTTTTAATCCAAATCTCCCGTGAAATCAAACAATTGAGAGGTAACAACACCTTGTTTCCGAGATGTATGTGAAATCAAAAATGAAGTGCTAAAATCCCCTAGATTTCTAGACCCCTGTAAGACATGTCTCTTCGATGGGTCAATGAAGTGCTAAAATCCCCTAGATTTCTAGACCCCTGTAAGACATGTCTCTTCGATGGGTCAATGAAGTGCTAAAATCCCCTAGATTTCTAGACCTCTGTAAGACATGTCCCTTCGATGGGTCAATTATAAGCTTACAAATTGATAGCGCTAAAACCTGGGGTTCTTTTCTCCCACAGTGGACATAGAATGCAGATAGCTCAATATGTAGTTTTTCGCGAAAAACAAACAAACAAAATATAAGACAATAGTGTGAAAAACAACTGAATAGATTATTGATTCTGCGTCTCTATAAGTGTGAAAGTCACGTTACACATTGACACTCACGATCTGCATTAATTGTAATACTTTAGCCTTAAAGTCCTTTAATTCTCCTACAACGTCGTGCAACTCAATACAACTCAATCCTCCTAACACTCGGGCAAACCTCTAGTAATACTAGGCAGGAGTAACAGATCTTCCTCTGTAACATGGCATCAGGTTTACGTTTTGTGGGCGGTTGACATTCAATACATTATATAATGTTTGTTACATGTTTGTTAGTTTGATCTAATTAACAACTTGATTCTTCCTGGACATCATGAACTACCGTTGGTATTATGCTTCCGTCACAACCTGATTTGTTAGTTGATTACCGCCAGAAAACGTACAACCTACACATTGAATCCCTTTTTGATTACAAATGCAAATTAATTATTATAAATGTACCACGCTTAACATGAGTGAAATGTCTGTTTAAACAAAGCGTCCAGAATGTACTGAAAGTTATGCGTTCAATCTATGGTAATGTACACAGCATCTGTGGTTGTAATTATTACGAATGGAATAGTTTGTGTTTGAAGGCTTTTGTTACAGTCTTTCTTGGCTACTTATGACCTCAGATTATACAATATTAAACACGTCAAAACTACCATCTAGCTTTAAAATCTATCAGATCTTCTTGTTAGAACAAAAAACTTAAGTTTATTGTTGGTTTAACAAATGAAGTTATGAAACTAGGTTCATAGATGGAGTCTGCAGTAATTATTTTCAATTGTTAATTCGCAGAATAAGAAGCTATACATTCGTCCTGGTCTGTGTTTTCGACGACTTTCAAACTTGTGTTGTCAACAACGAATAGATGCTAAATTCCTGGAACATGATTGTTTGTTTTGTTATTAAGCACAAAGATACACAATGGGTTATCTGTGCTCCTACCACCGCGGATATCGAAACCCATGTTTAGCGATATAAGCCCTTAGACTTACTGTTGAGCCACTAAAGAGCGAAACATGATAGATTTTAAGACATCTTTGATTTATTTCATTATACAATAGAGTCTAAATGTAATGATTGCTGTTTGATTCATCTGGATTTCGGAGCTGTGGGTGAATTACAAAAATGATAGTTAATCCCTTAGCGTGGGTGGTAGAAGGTGCTGATTGACTTCTTCCTATGGTCGAAAGTTCAAAATTAGGGACAACGGCAGATAACCTTAGTAGTTTTTCATAATTACAAATTTAATGTAATTGACGTTTCATACACACCTTTTATGAACGAATAACATACACTACCAGAAAAAAAAGACGACAACCAAAAAAGGCATATATTTCTTTAATGTTTTTTGTTAACATATCTTTCTTCTAATAAAAAACAAATTGGGCGGTTAATGTTTTTCTTGTAATTGATCAAATTGTTACAGATGCGATTTGATGGTTAAGGCGCTCGACTTGTAATTTGAAGGTCGCAGGAGCGAAACCTATTATCAAACTACTCACCCTTTCAGTTGTGGGGCGTTATGATGTTATGGTCAATCCAAAAACTATGCGTTGGTAAAGGGTTTCCCAAGAGTTGGTGGTGAGTGGTGTTGACTGACTGCTTTCTTTCTGATTTATCACTTTAAAATTAGGGAAAGCTAGCGGACCATATCCCGAATAGCTTTGCGTGAGATTTAACAAACTTAGTTGATTATACAAAAATAACATCACCTGTGTGAACACATGAGAGATTCGACTGCAAATCTCAAAAACAATTATCACATTATTAGCTGCAGATTAAGAGATGAGTTGTTAATTCTCATAAAAGGTGTGCTTTGTGTAAGTTTTAAAATGGTAACAGATATACTGGTAGATCTGAGAGTAATTGAAACATTTTGCAACCAGCGAATTTCTAGGGACTAAGTGAAATTGTCTGTTGATAAGACTATCTGTGCACTTCCCACCACGGGTATCGAACCCTGATTTTAGCGCTATAAGCCCCAGAAGTACTGCTGAGGTACCGGGGGCAACGTTATTATTTTGTTTTGTTTTACTGCAGGCTTCTCAATGGGTAAGCTGCGTTGTTTCCACCACAAGGAATCGAACCATGGGTTTTAACGTTGTAATTCCATAAACTTACCTATGACCTAAAGGGAAACAACTACGCGAAGCTAGGAACTTAATATGAAAGACTTGTTATTCATGGCAGAATATTTAAATTTTTGGTTTAATTTAGGTTTTTCGTGTTGTTTCGTTTTGATGTCAGCACAGTATTGTTATTTGAGAAAAGAAAAAGCTTTGGTTTTCAAAACACATAAACATCTAATAGTATATGTGTGTGTGTGTGTATATCTATCTATCTATAAATAAATCAGTATATATATAATTAGTGCTGGATTTAAGTATAAGCTAAACAAGCTACAGCTTAGGGCCTCACACTCCGCAGGGGCCTCACAAATTTTTTTTTTGCTTTTAAAATTATAAATATGTAATTTTTCACTTTAAATACCTTGCTATTAAATAATTAAAAGGTATATATATATTTGTAATTGTTTTGTGGAGTCCCAAGGTCCTGTTTTGGTACGTACCTTTGTGAGACCTTCTGGTATAACTTTTTAACAAGGGGCCTCCAAGCTTTATATAGCTTAGGACCTCACCAAGTCTAAATTTGGCACTGTGTATAATGCTATGCAATACATTAATTGCTCATAGAGGATTAAAATCAGCACTATAAAACAATAATGAACTTAATATAAACCAGAAACAATATAATAAAATTGAAACTCAGAATTATGCCTCCGTTATCATTCCTTGTTGTCGTCCCTAATTTGCTATTTCTGTTTTAAAAAATAAAAGATATACTAGGGACAGATAAAGAAATAAATAATTTACAGGAATATATATATGTACAAAGATATAAATATCTTGTCTGATTTTATGGTTATCGAATTTATGACATGAATTATCATAGAATATTGACTAACTTCTTTAAACACTACCTGACAACATACACAAATATACTATTATCTCACACATGAGCATAAAGTTGGTAAACAACTGAAGCTTTTAGAAAATCAAAACTTCGATACGTGTCGCTTGAAGGTTGCTTTGTGTCCTACCATGATAGATCTTGTTATTGCTCTAAATCAAAATTTCTAAATAACACGCACTTTCAGTAAAGAAGCGAAATGCTTTTACAATTTTAACTTTTTAACAAGTGCGCTGATACTGAACAAAGATAAAACGAACATTGGAACGTTCCAGGACCCGGAGTGGAAAACGAGAAATCGTGTTACAACTGTAGCAGCAGGCTGAGTTACAAAGTGGTGTTAGTTCTTAGTAAATTTAAGACTCCATAGTGACACCTATACACATTCTTATCTGAATATAGATAGGAAAAACTGTTTCACATTTTCTTTCAAACACCTTCATCTCAAGAAGATAAAAATGTTCCCAACATTTGTTTCTAGAAACTGCCACTTTTTATTACCCTGTACAGCATAGTACATACTAAAGATATTGGCAGTTACAATATTAACATCATAAGTTCTGAAATCACTTTCATCTTTAGCAAAGTAATATTGTTATTTATTGCTACTCGTGTCATCTGATTCACTAACTTATTGCGTGGGGTCCCCAGTGGCACAACGATATGTTTGCAAACTTGCAAAGCTTGAAACCAGGTTTCGATACATGTGGTGGGCAAAACGCACGTAGAGAGCTCATCGTGTAGCTATGTGCTTAACCACAAACAAAGAAACATGTTTGTTGATTTTGAATATTGTCGTAAAGCTACACAAAGGCTATATCTGAGCTAGCTAGTGAACAGTACCCACCACCAATTTTTGGGCTGCTTTAATCGAATAATGGGTCAGACTGTCACTTTTAGAATGTACCCAAGGTCTTCTGCAGTTTTTGCGGCAACGGAACGCGAACCGTGGATCCTCAATTACTCGCTCCAGCATGTTAACGTTTTGGTCATGCCCGTGGACCAGTTTTATATAATATCTAGAACATTAATAATGAGAATGTTCACGATATAGTAATTAGAAAATTGAGAAAACTCTTTTTTCATTATGATATTCAGATTCTAATTTTTTACTCTCTCTAGGTTTATTTTTTTACTTGATATACTTGATATATTGCGTATTTGTATCATTTTCATTTGAATGTACATGCTCACAACTGGCTAATATATTAACTATTCTTTCATAAATTATTATTTTTTCATTGTCTGTTCTTTTCAACTCATTTACTCCGGCATATTTTTAGTTTCTCTGCTTTGCATACTTATCATTGTGAAAGACGAATAACGCAAGCGTTGTCTGTTTGACATGATTTATACTCTTTTTTTTTGTTCATACCTTTGTTTAAAGTCTGGTCAGAAATTTTAAATCGAACTGTTACATTTTAATCGAAAATTTATACCCGCTTCTCAGGTTTTGGTAGCTCCAAATTGACTTTGCTCTTTGCTAAAGAAAAGTTAATCATTTCAAATAAAGATTAACTAGGAAAGATAATGACAATGAATGGTTTTTAATTGTACAGGGCACTGCTGGGTTAATTCCCTTGCAAACATATTACTTAGGCGCTGATATGGGCTCGGTTTCTGTTATCTCTTTAATTAACGTTTACTCAATAGACATGAATTTGAAGCTTAGTGTAAACGATACGACAACGGCTAATCTGGAATGTTTTGTTTACAATACAGGGAATTTTAGAAATCGGTTACTTTTTTTTTAATGCACCGAGTTGTTTCTTGTTCCACCAATAACAAACGATTTTTAATATCCTGTGTTCCACCAGGCGGCTACATTATCCTAGAATAAGGAAATATCGGCTTTTGAATAGTCCTTTTATATAACTTTCTTGAGTTCATGATTTAGCATCAGGCATTCTTTTATATTTATCCTTACGTTTGAGCTAGATGTTAACTAATCAGAGTGTTGACATTGATTGGTGCATTGAGAAAGATAATATTTACCTAATATTTGTTGCTAGATTTTTATCGATAGGAGTAAAAAGCATTTCAAAATAGAATGACAAGCTGTTATGTATGATTTTGAGTATAGTAACGGTTTTATATGGCGTTGTACAGTTTAATACCATTTTGCATGATATAGTTGGTAGTAGACTAACAGATGTATATGGCATGAAAAAGTAGAATAACGTTTTTACACGACATGGTTGTTAGTAGACTAACAGGTTTATATGGTATGATAGAGCAGAGTAACATTTTACATGATATATTTGTTAGTAGAATAATACGTTTATATGGCATGGTAGAGTAGAATAACATTTTACATGATATATTTGTTAGTAGAATAATACGTTTATATGTCATGGTAGAGTAGAATAACGTTTTACGTGATATAATGTTAGTAGACTAATTGATTTATATGGTATGATAGAGTGAAACGTTATTCCACTCTATCATGCCATATAAATCAATTAGTCTACTAACATTATATCACGTAAAATAAGGTTAAATTAAACTTTTTTTTGGCCTAAACCTGATACATTTATACATTTACTTCTTTACCCTTGTTTCTGATTCAATTTTTATTTGTCACTACAGATGTACTTTGAGTCTTTTCTAGTAGTTAACTGGCTTTACATTGCTAAAGCCTCCCAGTGGCACAGCGGTATGTCTGCGGACTTACAACGCTAGAAATCGGGTTTCGATACCTGTGGTGGACAGTGCACAGAGAGCCCATTGTGTAGGTTTGTGCTTAATTACAACCAACCAACCATTGCTAAAACGACCTCTAACTTGTCTTCGTGAAAAGCGAACTGATAGACGTAGTTTTGCTAGTTGAGAACTAATTAGTGATATGACACAACATAATCACACGACTGATTATTCGATGCTTTTCACTGGTCAGTCAGTCGGTATCTGCCCAGTAAGTAGAGCTTTTCGCGTTAGTTGGAAGTTAAACGGTGTATCTTATTTGTTAAGAATTATTATAATAAGATCTGAAAATATTATTTGGTTAGGTGGCTTATAAAATGTGCTTTTGAAATCTCTAATATCATTCAGTGGCTGAAAATGTTTTCACATTTAAAGCTCTTCCTTCCACCTTGGGAAGATAAGAAAATTTTGTTTCTCTTGGCACATTCAATTAAACTTGTTTTCTGTTACATAAACACTTTTTAAAGCTCTTCCCTCCACCTTGGGAAGATAAATTTGTTTTGTTTGTTTTTGAATTTCGCGCAAAGCTACACGAGGGCTATCTGCGCTCGTCGCCCCTAATTTAGCATTGTTAGTCTAGAGG
>NW_013665803.1:590260-601498 GCF_000517525.1 Limulus polyphemus | reverse complement strand
TAAGACTAGAGGGAAGGCAGCTAGTCATCACCACCCACCGCCAACTCTTGGGCTACTCTTTTACGAACGAATAGTGGGATTGACCGTCACATTATAACGCCCCCACGGCTGAAAGGGCGAGCATGTTTGGTGTGAGAGGGATTCGAACCCGTGACCCTCAGATTGCGAGTCGAGTGCCTTAACCACCTGGCCATGCCGGGCCGGGAAGATAAGAAAATTTTGTTTCTCTTGGCACATTCAATTAAACTTGTTTTCTGTTACATAAACATGTTTTCACACATTTAATGTTCTATTACAAGCTTCTGTTTATATAATGCGTAATTTTCAACATTGTATCGTTCGTTTTTTACAAAAATTTTCTCTTTTCTCAGAGAATCTGTCGGCCCTATTCCAGAGCTATGAATTTCGAAGCTGGCGAGACCGATTTGAATCCGTTCGATACCGCAAAATATTCCCCCGCACTTTAAGCTATTGTTGCGTTATAAGAGTGGAAGCCAATCCCTTAGGATAGATGATGGATGGTAGGGTACTCTGACTGGCTGCTTTCTCTTCGGTCGGCAGCTCAAAATTAGAGACACCAGCAGTTAGCCTTAGAAGCTTTGCCATAAATACAAAATTCAAACGCTCTAACTTCTCGTACTTTTATTTTGTGAGAAGTAGTTCTCCCAGGTTTTAGACGTACTCCTGTATCGTGTACTTTTGAAGTGCACTTATAGAAAGTTTACTATCACGTATAACATTTATATTGTTTTAGGAAGGGAAGTTTCTTCACTAGACTGTAGATATAATCAGCATAAATTTGATTTATCTCGCCATTTTCAATGATATTAAATAAGATAGCTCGACAAAAAATGTCTAGAACTTTCATTTTGCACGGAAAAATGGAACTGTATTGAAATCGCAAGGTATCTTTCTAGCTAGTTTACTGCTTTACTTTTATCAGAGAGTCATTCAGAAGCGGCAGAAAATCATTGTGTTCGCTTCTTGTTGACATTAGCTCAGGCCTGTATTTCTATATATCAAGTAGATAAGCCACGATTACGGAAGAAAAACGTTTCTATCATGGGAAGGTCTGCAAGCTCTGAGTGGTCATGATATCGGATATCTTCACCCCTCCTGTTTCACCAGATAGTCAAGGCTTAACTGATTTACGTATATCTTTTTTTCACTTATTTCTTCTAAATTAATTATCATAAGACGTCGCACCAAAATTATTAACGTTAATAAAAATTATCTAATATTAGAATTATGTAGGTAATCACTGGGTAAATTGTTATCTAAATATAGTCTTGCGTAGTATAATGATTAACATGTCGGGCTGCTGATCGGGGAACCCGAGGTTCCATACGTGACGCTGCTGAACAAGTTCCACACTTTCAGCTGGGGGCGCTTTATAAAAGTCATAGTTTAACTCGTTATTCAGTTCAAAGAACTAGATAAACCTTTGTGGCGACGGGTGCTGCTCGCTCTTGTTATTTACCTGGTCAGCAATTCAAACTAATTAGGATCTCTGTGACATGATTGGTTAGGCCACATGTGTATAGGGTGCCGTTGAGACCAAAAATTCCAATTCTCTTTATACAAATTTTAACATTTTATGGGTTTTCAATTATAAATTTTTAAATTGCGGAAATATTCTGACTAATATTGCTTTGTATACAAACCGTTTGGACATGCAAAATAGTGCCCGGCATGGCCAGGTGGTTAAGGCACTCGATTCGCAATCTGAGGGTCGCGGGTTCGAATCCCCGTCACACCAAACATGCTCGCCCTTTCAGCCGTGGGGGCGTTGTAATGTGACGGTCAGTCCCACTATTCATTGGTAAAAGAGTAGCCCAAGAGTTGGCGGTGGGTGGTGATGACTAGCTGCCTTCCCTCTAGTCTTACACTGCTAAATTAGGGACGACTCTTGAGCTGTTGTTGTTTGGCCAAATAGTAGGATTTGATCGTCATGGTTTTAAAGTGCTGAGGGCTTTTCTGTCAATGGGACGAGATCCACGAAAACTATTTGTGGTTGGTCTATGTCATTCCTTTAGAACGTTGAACGGTTAATCTCGTTTAAGTTAAACACATGCGCATTATGATTAAAGAGATACTAAACCTACGTATTTGCCAAGATGGATGGGCTATTACAGTTGTCAGAGTGTTTTCACACAGCATTTTTATAAATTATTAGAAAAAAAAGAAATAAATTGTTGTTTATTTTAGCGCAAACCTACACAATGGCGATATGCACTCTGTTTAGCGCAGGGAACGCATCCCGGATTTTAGAGTTGTAAGTCAGTAAGCTTAGCGCTGATAGCGCGGAGACATAGATTTGTGAAGCCTTACTAAGCAGTAGGAAAAAACATGCTACTAAAACTATTTAAAAGTAGGAAAATAAACATTGTAAAAGTAAAAAAAAAAGTAGAAAAAAGAGAAGATTATATTTTATGTGGTAACTACCCCGTCCCTCCCGCGCAATTTTTTTCGAAATATTTTTGAATTTCATAACAAATCTACCTAAAAACTCTGAGATCTACCTTTTTGCTTTGTCATATAATAAGTAGTTCACATTCCAAAATAGAAAAATAAAATTGTAAAAAAACGATTTATTTAAATTGTGAACATGAACCTAAATGTTAGGCTTTTGTCAACATAATGGGGTTGAGTTAATTAGTGACTTCTAAGGACTGTTGTTTTTAATATCGAGAGTGGTAAAATATATATTTTTTTATATTCTGGTTGATTATGTCTTCAACGTATGTCACATGTCTGGTGAGAAATTCCATCTGGAGATTATATTTTTTAGCGTACTGGCTAATTATATGTTTACGACGACTGATAACGGAAGGGCATGTTTATAATATACTTGTAATTAACATTAATTTTACGTGAAAAATTTTAAAAAGCGTAAACTGTTTAATTATAACCAAGTAGAAGTGTAATATATATATATTGCACAATCGAGCCATCGTAAAGTTATAGATAATAAGCGTAATGAATTGTAAGTTGTGCATCTGTCTCTGACGGACTTTTTTCGTATAATAATACTTAACAGTATTTGTAAACTACACGTATTTTAGGGCTTGTATCGGTATATTATCCCGAAAAGTGTAGCTTTTAAAATGACGTCATAAGCTAAAGATAATTTCCCGAAAGGTGACCTAAGGCCGCCTGGAGGGGTCACCTGTTTTAACCACTCGCACCACTATACAGTACTGTGTTGTCTGTCAGTCATTCAGTAGACACTACAACCAAGTCACATAAGAGACGCTTAACGTTACAATTTGTACTGCCGTGACGTCAGTAAAACGTGGGAATGTCGTGAATCACGAAAGAAATTATGCACTGTGTAGCCTACAACACAGCATGACATATGAACTTCTAAAGCAAGAAATATAAAATATTTGTTACTCTTAATTTTGTACTGTCGTGAAACAGAACACTTTCGGGACCCATCGGAAGTACATCCAGTATACATATATGTGTGTGTGTTATAGATTTCGTCATATCCTCTGCTAGCTCTATCCCATTTTATGATGTAAAAACTATAAAATCGTTGAGAATGTAATTTCAGAAATTTGGTATTTTATTTTGATAAGAACAGATTTTTCTCTTACGCAACATTAAAAAATCTCAACTTTCTTTTCAAGAGAAATTATTATTAAATTACGTAATAATTTACCACATATGATAACATTTGTTGGCTTGCAGTAGAGGAATATGAGAACATTCTTAACCCTAAACATAACTCAACATAAACTTTCTTTAAATGAAAATCCATATTGCAAGGTAACTAAAATTGTTTAAGAGCCCAGTGAGCATCTATTTCTAATGTTTTCCACTGAAGAAATAAGAAGTCGCAAGATATACTTGGAAATATTTCCTTTACGGTGTTTCTACTTTTCTTGTTTGTTTAATCACCTGGACTTCTTCTTGTTAACATTAGATTGTATTAGCTAGAAACATTTTGGGATTATTATAGAACGATATAACCAGTAGGTTGTTTAGAATTAATGAGTTTACTCCGATAAACACCGGGCTGTTCATTCAATTAAAAGGCCGGAGAGAATGCTACGAGATTCACTGCTTTATTCTTTTCATTTAAACAAAGAAATCAGCATCCAAATGAACCATCTTTAAAGTAAAACTTCTGAAGTCGGAATGAGATGCTTTTATTCTTATTTTTTGAACTCACTGTTAAAATGATTTTCGTAATTAAACGTTGCAGGCTCAATAGAAAAATCGCATTCGCAAACAAAATGACGTGCAAAGTTACTGTACCTTACATGCCTAAACACGTAATAATGATGCTGTATTTACACTTATACTTAAAATGTGTAACACCGAAATACATGACAATGATACGGCATTTGCAAATATTTTTAACATGTGTCATACCGAAACACTTGATAATGATACGGTATTTACACATATTCAAAACATGTGTTACATCGAAACACGTGATAATGATGCTGTATTTACATATATTTTTAATATATATTATACACGTACCTCATATATATGCAACACATCTACACACATATTAGTGATACATGTGTCTTATAATGTTGCTAGTGATAGCTTGTTTACTCACGTACTTAACGTGTTTCATATCGAAACGCGTGATGTGATACCGAATTTTACACAAATTTAACTTAATGATCAATAACAGAGTAAACAAAATGTTTGGTGTTTGACATCCCTTCCACTCTGAATCGTGTGTAGTCTAATGGTTAGCGCGTCAGACTGATGACCGCAGAGTCTGGGTTCGAGATTTGATGCTGCTGAAGACGCTTTATATAAGTTATAGTCAATCCCATAACTCGGTTCAGAGAGCTTGATTCTTGTAGCTGCGATTACTACAGACTAGCTAGCTGCCCTTCCACTGGTCAGTAATACAGAATTAGGGACGACTATATCTGATTTCTAGTGGTCTCTGACCTATTTGTTTAGTCTATATGTGAATATTGCTGATCAGATTGATAATAGTAAGTCCTTCAAATAAGTTTCGCTGCAATTTTCATACCATTGCTTCTTGAAACGTTTATAGCTTCTTACTTTAATAGTGGTTTGTAATCCGTCTAGTACTTGATTCATATTTAATCTAAAACCAATAATTTAAATCCTTTTTTTTTCGTTTTTGCGGTGCTCGGTTTATTGTTTATTTGTTTCTAATGTTTGTAATTTCTTGTTCATTTGTATTTTAATGATTTTATGTTTATTCTTCCATTTCTCTTCTTCTCTTAAAAACTCACACTGACACATACGTAAGATACATCTTTACTTAGTCGTAGTCCAACATAGTCCTTGTAATTAGGCTACTTTCGGCTGACAATTTGTTTTTGTTTTATTTAATTTTATCTTTTCTTTGATTGTTTACGCAATGTATCGATCAAAAAATCCTTCGTCTCTTTTTTTATTTATCAGTTTTTGCGTTCCAAGTTTTTTAGCTAAAAAGACGGTACCCTCATTTAATACAAATTGTTACTGTATTCTCACAGTTTCTTAGAGATACTTGAAACAGTTGTTTTTTACCTGATGGAATAGCACACCAAATGACAGACAAGCGTTTACACAACCAATCATAGATCGCCAGCAGCACGAGGTTGTTTTTCTCTGGTGTTTTGGCTCAACATAAGAACACCAGAGGGAAGAATGTAAAGAAAGAAACGAGGGGCAACACCAAGATATCAAACATTAGGAACACCATCAAAGAGCCTTTCTCACAGAAAATGTCGCCACGGTGGTAAAATAAAAGAGATAATTTGACCGCATTCAGTATAGTGAATCCACAGATAACAGATCGGGTCAATGCCCTTGTGGGAATAAACTTGTAGCGTGGTGTCTCTAGGAAACAATATTGTTTCTATAGAATACCATTTTCCGACATATAAGACAAACTCCAAGAGATTGCAGCCCATTGCTTTTGGTCTCAAAGTGTCTATCTGGGAGGTCAATAAAAAAATATATATTTTTTTCTATATATATATATATATATATCGTGTTATAAGCATCCAAGTCCTATACTGAGTTATAGATTTCATTTCAAGATTTAAAAGTGTTCTTTAGGGAAATATCAACCTGAATGTTGAAAACAAACCTGAAGTCAAAAAGGTTAATAAGAGACTATAAAAATAACGTTAGTATAATGGTCAAAGACTGAAAGTATAAATGCTAGTCATGAGGAAAGACGTCCGTATACTACGCCATCCAACAAATTTTCCACAACGAGTTTTCAAATATGTGTGTATGTGTGGGTGGAAAAGTAAGCGCTCAGAATTTAATTTTTTATAACTTTTTGATTCCATCACTATCTTTGCACGACTATTCCATAATATCGATAAGAAAAGGCGTAGTTTAGTAAATCGTGATCTATTACACATCTTTCACGCTATTCAGAAATAAATTATCTTGGAAGTCAAAAATCAAGATTTCAAATAGAAATGAGCAAGATATTTAGCGAATAAAGAATTTCTGTGTTGAAGTGAAAGTCGGCATAGGTCGTAATTCAAACCTATGACTCCGCTGAAGAGGAACATTCAACTTCAGCCACTTGAAATCACTTGTGATCCGTTCTGAAAAATCACTCTGTACTTTAGGGCTGTGTGAGCATTTATAGGATTAAAGGTCAAATCAGACAAGAGTAGCGCAGGAGTTGGCGGTCTGTGCTGTTGACGATCTTCTTTCTCTTTAGTCTTAAGTTCAAAATTAAGGACAGATAAGTGCAGATAGCCATTGTGTGAAGCATTACTCAAAAGTTTGAAGCAGATAAGACGCCCTTAACAACAAAAGAAGCAAAAAAATTGATACTTGTGGCTCCCGAAATACGTGGCTTAATTGCTAAAGCTTCTGCCCAATTGTAATTTGGAACTTTTTTTTTGAAGTTGTAGATTCGTAGAACGGCGATTTAGTACGAAAAAAATATACTCACATTCAGTAAAAAAAAAAAAAAAAAACTCTGTATAAACTCTCCTTCACATGAAAGCACTTTTTGGAAACCACAGACTAAAGCTCATAGGTGTGTGTATATAGTATAATAAAGAGTGTAAATCACTTCCCCTTCTGCCATGTTCACGGAAAGAGAGTGAACAGAGTGCACTGTGAGTCTGTTAATTACTATATCTAAAATAAATCTTACTGATGTTCTTGGTGGTTCTTGTATATTTGTGAAAGTTTGTTTGTTTCTAGTTAAGCACAAAGCTACACAATGGGCTCTCTGTGCTCTGCCCCCCTTGGGTATCGAAACCCGGTTTCTAGCGATGTGCTGCTGGGGGCATTTGTGAAAGTAAACCTTCTCTCAATACTGAACGTAGAATATCGTTTTTTCGAGACGTGAAGAAACGAGATCTGTGACCAGTAATGGCTTTGCACTGTGATGTTAGAAAATAAATACCACTTCGAAAGACATCGAAATGTTTAGTTGTCGTACAATTTCTGTTCTGTGTTACTACTATCTTAGCCAGAAAACAACTCCCTTATGGTATAATGAAAAACATACTTCATTTTTATGACAAAAGGGCATTTTTTAACCTACCGAAATCACTATCAGTATAGGAGAAAATATTAATAGTAGTTCAACAAAACTTTAACCTTTAAATTTCGTCAATATGATTTATCGAAATTTCACCGATTACACGTACGAGGGAATCTTATAAACGAACAACCTTCTGGCGAGAGAGTTATTACACAACTGACGCAAAAAAAAATGTTGTAGATAAATTCTGTGTGCTGTCATTGAGACTATGATGTATATACTTATCTTACAAAGAAAACAAAAGTGACAGTTGATAATTTCCGCTCGTTTATCGGTTATTAAAACTATAATTAATTAATGAACTTTCTTACAATGATTTAGTTCGTTCATTGCTGCTCAGGTTCTTTAAATGTTTACTGAAAGACTTAGTGATAAAAAGATAAATTTTCCTTGATCGGTTGGCCTGTCAGACGATAAGAATAGCTGTCTTAAACAAGATTTGGTACATCACTTATAATTTCCGGATATTACACAGGATTCCACAAAGCAGATGTGATGTCCAATAGGAAGTTAATAAAAAGCTGTATTCGTGTTACATCGAGCGATAAGTGTATTGTTTGCCATTATATGACTATCCGTTCACTGTATTAACTTTGGTAAATGAACGAGTAAAAACCACCACTAAATGTTTTTTAAGCACATTATACAAAGTCAACTATATTACATCCTTTTTTAAATGGTTTACTACCCTGAAAACAAAAACTTGACATTCGCCTTCGCAGGCCTGAATTTCATTAAACCGAGCAGAGAGTGGATGCGACGAAGTATTCTAATATCACCTACAGGTCAGACTTCAGATCATGTTGGACTTATTTTACTGCATGAAAGACAATAAATCAGCGAAGTATTCAGCCATATAATTCTAGCTACATGTCAGATTTCAGAGTGTGCCTGACCTTTTCTGGTTGATACTAAGTACCAAAAACAAATAAAGTAAGATTAAAATACAAAAATATTGCTAAAATAACACGCAAGATGTTTTTGCTAATTCTAATTGCAAAGCTACATAAATGCCCGAAACTTACCACTGACCCACGAGTAAACAAAAGCTGGAAAAATCAATGTTCTTAAAACTTTAGAAATAAAAATAACGATTTTCAGGTATTGTTTTGACTCAAATTAAGTTTAAATATAATTTGTTTAAAAAGTATAAATGAAAATCTTTGGAATAAAAATTTATGTATTTTTTTTATTTAAAGAGATTTGATTGTATTGTTAAACCATAGTAAAGTGTATACGTAAAGAGCTTTTAAAGATATAGAATAATAAAAAAATATTTTATAGGTGCACACAGAAAAATGTGATCACTTGATTACGTCAGGGTTTCGTTTTTATTGTATTTTAAGTTCCTGGCTTTGGATATTTCTCAACGAATAGCAGCGGAGACGCAACGGTTTGTTTGTTTGTTATGCATTTCGCGCAAAGCTACATGAGGGCTATCTGCGCTAGCCGTCCTTAATTTAGCAGTGTCAGACTAGAGGGAAGACAGCTAGTCATCACCACCCACTGCCAACTCTTGCGCTACGCTTTTACCAACGAATAGTGGGATTAACCGTTACATTATAACGCCCCCACGGCTGAAATGGCGAGCATGTTTGGTGTGACGGGGATTTGAACCCGCAAACCGTAGATTGCGAGTCGAGCGCTCTAACCACCGGACCACGCCGGCCCGAGACGCAACGGAAATAGAAGGTTCTGACCGACATTGAGACGTAGTTAAGAAGAGTAAGTCTTCATAATTGTAGATTGAATTGGTTTGTTGAGCTTTACAACTCTTCTTCACAAAACATGTTGATCTAACGAAGAAAAATTCCTCCTTTCTTTTTCTAAAACCATCAAATCAGAGTGTGCGCCTATGTAACACCAAATCACTGCTACATTTCTTTCCATCTGGCATCCAGCTAGCATATATTCGAATCAGTTAAATCCAGCAGTACTGGTTGCATGTTGTTCCGTTACTTTTTAGACGACCTCTACTTCTGATTCTGCTGCACAACTTATGCTAAGTAAACATGTGAATAATTCTCCTAGCGGTGGAAAACAAATATTTGTTGTTGTTTTTTTCAACTTAAATAATCACAATCTCTAAAGCTGAGCAATTCATTTCAAAAATCTCTTATCGAGGTACGATTATTAAATTACTTTTTTAATTAAAACAATTTTAAGCCGTGGCATAACGGCTCATAGAATTGCTCTGAGTTTTTCAATATAAAGTTTTAGCTTATACCTCGATGATGATCTGTTGACCGATTTTGGACTCGCTTGATGTATTTAACCACGTTCAAGGTCTCATAGATTAATTTACTCTAGTCCTGCCTAAAATAATTTCAATTTGAGGGTAGACTGGTAGAGATCCTGATGAGTAATAAAATCGAATCGGATATATGCGCATTCAATTCCCGCTTGGTATTGCTGGCGCAAGAAAATATAACTTACAAAAAAGTCTCATAGATTAATCCACTCTAATCCTGCCTAAAATAATTTCAAGTGCGGCGGCTATTCAGGATTCCATCTTGTTTTTAATTGACCAGTGTATTTCAAAATCACTTATGACATGCGTAGTATACTCTTTTCTCTTTGGGCTATGACAATTTATATATAATATTGACTACCTTATTTTAAGGTGTTTTATGAAATGGAAAACATACTCTACTTTTGAGCTACAGCAGTTTCTAATATTACCCATTTTACTTCAATCGTTTAATGCATTTGATAGTTTGTTTGCTACAAAGTTTCGCTCAAACTTACTCAAGGGCTATCTGCGCACAACTGTCTACATATTTGGGCTGATAGGCGAGAGGGAAGGTAGGATCAGCTCTTGTCTGACAGAATGATGAGATTTGACACTCTCTATCTTTTATAGCGCCCACGATTTTGTAGTAAGAGGTCGCAAAACCATGAGGCCTGTGATTTACGATCTAGACACACTAACCACATCTGGCACACGTTCATTAAAATAACACATATGATTTTACTTTACTGATCAAACAAAGTAACATAAAACGATGGAAATATTTCGTTGTGTATTAAAGAAAATCAGACTGACCTCTCTCCATTTTTAAATTCTAAATAGATTATATAACATTTCACAAATACTCAGAGCCACAACAGCAACTGAAAATGTTAAATAGATACTAAATACTAAAACATCTAAAACAGTTTAAACAATTTTCACAAATAAATAATAAATTTTCCTTTACATAATGGCGAATTCTAGAGGCCGCTATTTTTCCTTCATCTACTCTGCTGTGACTTACAGTACTTACAAGCGTACAGAAAGATAAGTACAAGTGATTGGATTATTGGATACACCTCAGTGCCCATGACGTTATCTACGTGCTGCAGTATCCTATGATTAGATCCAAATCAACTGGGAAGTCCCCCAGTGGCACAGCGGTATGTCTGCAGACGTATACCGCTAGAAACCGGGTTTCGATACCTGCGGTGGGCAGAACACAGATAGCCCTTTGTGTAGCTCTGTGATTAATAATAAACATCAACATTTACGGGAAAATGTGCAAAAAAATCTGCAGGACTTTGAAAGAAAAATAGATGCGGAGAAATTTAGAAATTCTGAGCGATTCTGAGGATCACTTTGTTTTTTCAATATTTGCATTAATAATGGCTTATTAGAAAAGTTGGGTCGCGGGTTCGAATCCCCATCCCACCAAACATGCTCGCCCTTTCAGCCGTGGAGGCTTTATAATGTGACGGTCAAT
>NW_013665803.1:587660-590180 GCF_000517525.1 Limulus polyphemus | reverse complement strand
CGGCTAGCGCAGATAGCCATCGTGTAGCTTTGCGCAAAAATCCAAAACAAACAAAAAACAAACAAACAAGATGCATATTCTATTTTGGATTTCAGAGAAGACTGTTGCACTGCTATTCCGCCTCGCTGTAATTACAGAATAATATGAATTTTGCTTCCTTGGTATTTTGCAAACAATACCAATTCTCCTCGTTTCTAACCTCATATGCGGAGTAGGCTATCAACGTTTGTACGTCATGAACCGGACTAAACCGTGTTACTCAGAACGAGTATCGAAACCTCGTTTCCAGCGTTGTAATTCCGCAGACATACCGCTGTGCCACTGGGGAGCATATTTGTATAGAGGTAACTAAAATATTTGCTGGGGTGTGTGGTGGGGTATGTCATAAAGATCTTCGTCATTTGATCCAATAAAGAATCTTTGAAGGTGGTAGAATTATCAAAGGGAGGGCAATCTCTTAGCAGCATCCACCGCCTATGTTGCTTCTCTTAACCCTTATAGTAGGACTAGCTGTCATAGTTATAAAGTCCTCATTAGCTGAAAGTACAGAAGGTAGTCAGCGGCTCAAACCTTGAGTTTTCCGATCCGCAGAACTTAGAATTACAAAAACAGTAGAGCGAAATGACCTGGGGAATATTAACTTTAATTATGTGTCGCTCGATTCCTTAAATATTAAACCAGTTGACATTTTCATAGTTGTCCATGAAATCACCGATTGTCTGGGTTTTGTAAATTCCGAACTTTATCAGATACCCTAAGCAGTAGCGAGACAAAAAATGAAAAATTGTGTTTCAAAACAGATACTCTTTGTCAAAGCTTCACAAGGCAATAATCATTGGCAATGTTGCATTTTTGTTCTCTAAAATGTTGCTGACAGTCATTAAAAAGATGTTAGAATACAAGCAATTCTAGATTAGCGATAGCTATGCCCGAACCTTTCAAGTCTCTGATTCGGCCGATTAGCCCACGTGTGGCATTATGACATGTTCAGGTTGGAAATACCGAATACCAAAGTCTAATTTTTTTTCATTTTTTAATGTTTGATATTTATACGCCTCATATTTGCGGTAAGAGTATTTATTTTGAAAGAGGACGCCACCAAACATTAAATTTTTGTCATCTGTCCTAATATGTGAACATTGATGTTATTAAGATTAATAACAAGGAAATAACTTATTGCTCTTCAAAACATGTTTTTTCTAAGTATTTCAATGTTTACTTAGATTTTGAGTGCTGTTTCACATACTTATAATTGTTTCTAAAAATAACACAACAGTTATGTTACTTTTAACAGCTAAAGAAAAGAAAGCTTTTTTTTTCCTGTTTATTAGTATGCATGAATGACCCTCTGCTTTATTGTTATAAAGAAGATTAAAGTTAGTAGTTAAAAGGTCAGAAAAAACAATCCATTATAGCCAAACCAGTCATTGGATCAGGAATTCAGAAAATATTTTCAACAGCCTGTTATTAAGCCGTATTTAGATGTTGTAGCCAAAGTTTCACTTTACCCAAAACTTTCTTCATTATTTTTAGGCGCGAATACAAATATAAACATATTTATCTATTTGTGATGTTTCAGTGTCCTGATTTGGAAGATATAACATTCGCTAAGATAAACAACAACAACAACAAAATTCAAACTGAATTTTAATTTGGTAATATCATCAAATGTAAATTAAACAACCTATTTCTAAGGTTCCTATAACGTTAACAGAAAAAATCGATACAGGTTTTGATGGGAAATAAGGATAGACTAGCCTTAACTACTGAAACCCACGCGAAATTCAAATCAGAATCTCTTTGCTGTTTGTTCATTATTTTCTTATTTCGTTATTTTTTTTTTACAGAACATTCTACAAACTCAAATGTTTATAATTACATAAACCCAGTCACGTTTGAAGCGCCTGGATATCGAATAGCAAGTAGATATAGAAACTAAGCCTGGCTATGTTTTTTATATATAATACGTATATAACAAATAACTGTTTCTTGAATATAAAAAGCATATTGATTCCTAAACATTCATCATATTCAATCAAAAAAATGTAACAAAGTTTTATGGTACCAGATATGTACCATTTGCAACTACTTTTAAAAATGTACGTGGACGAGATGATTAGGCTCATTATTATCATATTTTTTATTCGAATTAGTAAATGTATGGAGTTAACTTAATTCACACAGATAGTTAGTTATACGTAAAATAGAGCCCAAAAATACTTTAAGAAAAGTCTGGCATTATTCAAATGTCTATTTTTTGTTATAGCATCTCAGGAATCGAATCCCGAATTGTAGCATTATAAGCCACTAGTTTACCTCTGAACAACTGGAGGACATTTTCCAAACTATACAAGTTATTTAATTTGTTTGGGTTGGTAGAAGATGAAAAGAGCATTATCTATCTGTACGGGACACAAGAGACAAGATTTTAGTTTTATAACGTGTACTGTTTATTTGTTATGGATTTCGCGCAAAGCTACATGAGGGCTATCTGCGCTAGCCGTCCCTAATTTAGCAGTG
>NW_013665803.1:584625-586952 GCF_000517525.1 Limulus polyphemus | reverse complement strand
ATATTGCAAGTCGAGCGGCCTAACCACCTGGCCATGCCGGGCCTGTAACGTGTAACTTCATCGTTAGTTCGAACGCTGTCCCCATCGGAAGCTTTACATGAATTAATTCCATTACATCTCTGATATGATTCATACTCTCCTACCTAAAATGTATTTCAATCAATAACTTATTCTATCACCTGTTATCAGTGACACTATGGTAGATCTTCATATAGAGAGAAGTACAACAAAACACGCTTTTTAATTTTACTACTACATTTTTTGTATTGGATACATTTATTCAAGGTGATAAATCAGCTCATTGTTAACGTGTTCTACAGTTGACTAGAATGCGTAAAAACAAAATTACTCACTTGATTACTCATTCTTTTCATAAGCGTTTTCGACATTTGAATTTTTTTTCTTCCTTGCTTTTCTAATAAAAGGAAATTCTTTGTGTTATCGGTATCGTCTTACGTTGTTGTACGGTCGTCTGAAATAGCGTAGGCAGATTTTAGGCTTCATCCTCATCTTAGCTAGTCCTTGAGAAATTTTCTTGTATTTGCTTTTTTTAAGCACAGAGCTACACAATGAGCTATCTGTGGTGTGCCCGGTTTTTAGCGTTATAAATCTGCAGACTAGTGGGTAAATTAACTTATATATATATATATATTGCGAACCGTAGTGTCTGTCCGAGTGTTCGTCTGTCTCCCGTTTAAGGCGGCCGCTTCCCGCGCTGCGTTTGAAAAGCTGCACACGCTCGCAAGTCTCTACATTCACTTTTAAAAACATTTGAAATGACGGTAAAACAGGCATACACAATGTTGATGTCAAAATTTGTTTTGAAAGCAAAATATTCTACATTAAACTGTTAACAGTTAATCACATTATCATTCACATTTCAAAATGTGACGTAGCTTAAAAAATAAAAATGTAGATTTACCTTATGTTGTTGCTGAGCGGCTATTAACATGACTGAAATATTCAACAATTACTTTTTATGGTGGGCAGTATAAGTAGCTCGGAGTTTTGGCTGTCATTGAAACCAAGAGTGCAACATAATTAACCTTCTTAAAGTCCAAGAAATGATTTTAATTGATAGATTAACTTAAACTTTTCCCGTCACTGGGGACGGGTACTTTTGCTTGTCTTCTATAAACAAAAATTGTATATGATTGCAAGTGTTAGTATATGACTACAACTGGCGATCGGGATCAAATTTTATCTTACTCGGTAATTTAGACTTTTATGACATGAAGGTAGGACTTTTTTGTTTTACAATTTTTTACACAAACGAAACCTACATCAAGGTTTTCTGCGTAAAGCTATCTCTAATTGTGAACTGATAAAGTAGAGGGAAAGCAGCTAGTTAACAACTTCCACAGTCAGTTTTTTGGATATTCTAGCCGAATAGTGGGACTTGACATTTACTCTTATGCCATACCCACAGCTCAGAAGTGCGAGGTGCGTTTTGTTTTGTTGTTGTAGTGGTAACAGGAAACGAACCATGAACCGTCTGATTCACAGTACGGGCGCTTTATCATTCAGCCACGTCCAGGCCAATCGAGTTGACAGACTGAAATGACAGAAATGACTAAGTCCAAACGAAGCTAGAGAAATTGCTTAGTTAAGCTATAATAGTTTGTTTTTAAGCTTAAAAGGTCATCAAGCTAGAAACTTTTAAAGTTATATAGAATTTATTACTGTTTAAAGAAATAGAAATTGATAATTATTTTAGTAGGTAAATAAAGCTATGTTGTCTTTAAGAATTATTTTTATCAGCACAAGAGTATGAAGAGTAGATTTGTATTAGCACTAGAGTACGGAGAGCTTAAGATTTAATACATATCTTTAGGGATTGTTTGATGACATTTAATGAAACATGTTTAATTTACTATAACCAGTATGCTACCAATATTGGTACGAAATTAGTCTGCGAGAATATTTAAAATTACTGCAAGAGATAAACATGCGGTTAACGTTTCAGCGAAATGACTGATGCCGAAATTATGACCACATTTTTTCTAACACACAGATAAAACTACTTTTTGTATGATATAAACTCTTGCTATATTTCTTGCTTCGAAAACAATAAAATGTTAGTTTGGATCAGTAAAATGCTTTCGTTTTTGTTTTTTGTTTAAGCGTAAAGATACACAATGGGCTATCTGCGCTATACCCATCAAATTGATTGAACCCCGAATTTTAGCGTTATAAGTCCTCAATCTTACCCCTGACCCGACGGATTGTTTGTTTTGGAATTTCGCGCAAAGCTACACGAGGGCTATCTGCGCTATACCCATCAAATTGATTGAACCCCGAATTTTAGCGTTATAAGTCCTCAATCT
>NW_013665803.1:574900-584615 GCF_000517525.1 Limulus polyphemus | reverse complement strand
GGATTCGAACCCGCGACCCTCAGATTGTGAGTCGAGCGCCTTATCCACCTGGCCATGCCGGGCACGACCCGACGGAAGTCTCTTAATTGATAATAAATGTCTTTATCTCAAGAGCTTTCGCAGTAACTTGGATCTCTGAAAGGTTTAAATAACGTTAACGTGTCGAGGGCGCTAGTAACAAGTTAAGTCAATATTTTAAACTTTGCTGAAGAAGATATTGAATAAATTTAGGAAAATTTGTATCAATATTTCTTTCTTTTTTTTTTTTCGAGGGTATATCCTAATATTTAGATATAATATACGAAACTGGTTGCTGCTAAATGAATTGTGGAATGAAAAGCCCACGTGTTTTACTTCAAAATGTTACACAGGATACTAGAAACAACTCTAAAATCAATCGCTAGGGGAATGAATTTCAAATACATAAAAGCAAGCAACATATTACCGAGCCATTGGCATGTTCTTTCTACTCTTCTCTTGCTTACTACAAGTTTGGTAGAACGTGAGCAACTGAGTGGATTACGTGGAATTTATTAACAAAAGAAATATAGCAACTTCTTACTATTACTCATAGACTCTCATCACAGATATCTAAAAGTTTTAAAAGCGTTAGAATAGTATAATTTATAATATCCGAGACAACTTTATAACAAAAAATAAACGGAAAGCATCCTTACGTTGCAGAAGGAAAGTTGTTGTTTTCTTAGTGCTAAGCTACACAATGGTCTATCTTCACTCATTTCTCCGAGGGTAAATCGAAACCCTGATTTTTTTTTTCAATGTAAGTCTGTAAACTTACCGCTGTCACACTAGGAGCGAGAGAAGTAGATAAAAAATGCAAAAATCAGTGTTATAGAAATTAAGTTTTGTACTGACCTTTCAAACTAAGATTCTACAAATGTCATTCTAGTTATTTGTTACTAGAAATTTAAAATTATCAGACTATTTTCTTTGTATCTTTTCAAACATATGAATGGATTAGCCAGTGTAGTAGGCAAATCATTAAGTGAAAGCTCAAAACATGTTTTATTGGATTTAAGATCAATTATCATTAATGATCCTACTAATTATTATATTTCTATTTTATTTATTTTCTTATTCATGCATTATTTTTCGTTAAGGGCTGGGCGTGTCTTAGTGGTTAGCGTGTCCAGACTGAGAATCAGTGGATTCATGGTTTGTGTCCTGTTGCCGCAAAAAAAAAGAAAAGAAAGCGCCCTGCGTTTGAGATTGTGGGTGCACTATAAGGTTGATAGTCAAATCCTACTATTCCATCAGACGTGAAGAGTCTAGAGGTTGGTGGTGGGTGCCGTTAACTGGCTGTCTTCCCTCTAGTCTATTAGCTCAATATTAGAGACGGCCTTGTGTAGATTTGCGCAAAAAAAAGCTGAAACAATTTTCCCTGTTCTATAAATACGAAAAACAAAATAAATTGGGATTATTGAATACATCTGCTGACCTTTCATCGATGTGTTCCAGAGCCTGAACATCAACAAGAACATTATTTTACAGATATCTTCTGTCATGATGTAAGTCATTTAATGTATTTGGCTGTATTTGGTAGTTTTTGGATTATATATTAAAAAATAAGCTTTTCTTTTTTTTCTTTTAAAGATATAAAGTCTTAAATTTCTTTTTTCTAAAGTAAACGTATAGCAGGTGAACGTACGTTTTTTTTTACACACATATATATGATACGCGCATGCTTGTATTCTGCTGACGTAAGTTTCCAGCTGATGCGAAGCTCGCGACATGTAATGATTCCCGCCACACACTCTATTGAAGATATTCAACTGAACTGCATGGGCCTACTCCCGCTATTTAGAAGAACATCGAGAACAGCGCGTTATCTACATGTAGATGATTAGTCATTACGATCACCATCCATTCTAAAGAAACGCACTCGAACAATCTCTAAATAAATTTGCGTTAACTTTCCTATCAATCATAAGCCCGAAAATAGCTTCATAGCCAGAGTCAAATTTCGTTTTAGTTAAAGCGACTCTGGAGATAAATGGAAACCAACCACTCATATCATTTTTAACTTACAGAGGATTATTTACGTGCAAGACTTTTCTTATCTTGTTCTTATCCTTACGTGTCGATAATACACAGCTTTAAAACAACTGTTGTAGCTGTATCTACCACTTTCGTATAAAATTCATAAAAATCTGAAGTCTGTGTGTACGGTGTAAAGTTTCGCGACTGAGCAAAATTTTGATTCAGCTATTTCAACTTGTGATACATTCTTCTCACTCTGAGCTGTCGCCAGCATGTTCTCAGGAGAGGCAAAAGCAGGAGCTTCCACATCATCTTCCTCTTCACCTCCTCCCCCTTCCAAATCTGTGGGAACATTGACTTTGGATAAAGCTGCTTTCTTACTCATTAGGATTAAACGGGTTTTTCACAAGAAAAGAAACAAAGGGTAAGTTTTGGTTAATTTTATTCCAATACGTATTCATAACAACAGTTCATTTATTCATTCAAAGACCGAAAATAATAGCTTATGAATTACTAAACAAAGCTGACTTTTTATTCGTTTTTTTTGTTTAGGTAAAGCCACCAAGATTACGAATTTAGATTTATTCAAACAGTTTAAGTTATCAACATTTTATTCACCTTAGTTTGTTATCATTGTCGCTTACGTTATTCATAAATCTAACTAATTCTAACGTCAGAGACGTAAACTTAGAAATTTATAATAAGCCAATGGCGAAATAATCACAAATATGTAACAACATACTTAACTTAGCTCGCATGATTTACTTCACGAAATTAGATTGAATTAATTGAAATTATAACATGAAATATGTGTTCTATCTATTTATCCAAGGCAAGTAATAATCACGTAGTCAATTAATAAAAGTAATACATATTTTACAAAGATATTTTGCAATAATAAACAATTGTGGTTTAAAAGATGTATTACTTTTATTAATTAAATGCCACAAGACATATAAGTAAACCAAATAATCATGTGGTCTTTAGGTATTTGTTCGTCAAGCAATAATCATGTGATAATTATTCGTTTACTGTTTAAACAATGAATACAATTATTTTCTAACAATATTAAAACAACATAGAAGTGCTGCAATTATTTCCATAAGTTCAGTACATAGAAATTAAATATGATGTGTAAAAAATAATTATATGGCCAATAAATATGGTCTACGTGATGTTGAATTTATTCTTAAGATTTTAATATGTATAAATTTGTACGAAGTCTCGACATATTTTCAAAATGTTTTTAGACATTGTTATGTGTATTCGTTCGTACAACAGAATAAAAGAATATAGATATCTGTAAACATATTTACAAAGATACAAGTATACAGATATACTTCATATAAGGAACCTATCCTCTTCTAAATCCTATGATTTTAATAATTCACATGTTCATTTACACGTATCAATGTTCGATGAACTGATGACCATGTTCTCATTTAGTTTCAAGTGGATTAGTAAACTTGTAGGTTATCGATAGATCCTGACGATGATGCACTAGTGAATGAAATATTGAGCTAATAAATATATATTCTGGAGATATTGGTGGTAATTTTATTCAGATTAATAGAAATATCTCGTAATAAACTCCATTTTGCGTTAAACAAAGCTAGGAATAACTGTCATACTTTCCTTAACTATCTTACAGTTCCGTTAATAATTCGTTAAATAATCTTTCAAATCTTAAAAGTATCATTTATACTGTATAATATTTGTTTTCAGTTATGCCATGTAAGTATACTAACATACATCACTGTAAAGCCTGATGTCCGTCAGCCTTTCATCCCGTAGAATAAGATATTAAATTGGGCATTTTAATACTGCATTGTGTATGTTTGTTTTACTCGTAATTAATCTATGTGACACAGATGTCCTTAAGCAAATGCTTTTAATTATACACGCCATCGCCTGAATTAGTAAAAAGTGCTACAGTTGGACGGTTATCTAAGAATGTATGTTTAAAAATTATACACTTGACAAAACTTACTCTGATGTTTTATCACTACAGCTTGAAACCAGAGGATCTGCAGCTACTCACAGTAAAGCATTCTTTTCCAATAACAACAAACAAAACTTTAATTGATGGTAGATAATATTTTACAATTTCTTTGTATTATCTGGTAATGGAGGTATTAGTAAAAAGAAGGAAAAAAAAGGTATTTTATTTACACGAGGAAAGGTACGTATAGTCCTTCATGCAGATTATTCTGCACTTTTACTGGAGCATTTAATTAAAGGTAGAAAGTTGTTGGCTGGTAGCGAAACCGAGGAAGTAAATAGACGGATAATATTTTAAAGGAGAGGGAAGAAAGATGGTGGATGAAACTAGAGACAAGAAAGAAAGAAATGATTGCAGAACGGAAAAGGGGGATTAAAAGTTATCGAGGGATCACATGACAAGAGATAATACGATTTTATAAGATTTGTATGAACTTTTTTTCGCGCTAGATAAAATTCTGCATCTTTCTGTAAGCCTTCATCAGTAATTCATTCTACGAATTAAGCTGATGTTAGTTGTAAGCTTGTGTTTTTGCCATCGGGTGTATTCAAATGTTTCAGTTGAGTTGTAGCTTATGTTAAATTATTAATTTTAATATCTTAATGTATTTATAATGCGAGGATAAAACCCACTACAAAAAAAAGACGTATCGAACTATGACTGAAACAAATTATCCTCAGGCTAGTGATGAACTATGTTGTTCCGGATCATCGAGTAAGCGATCTGTAGGAAGAGCATATGATGTATAAATTATAAACATGAACATGTACTATCTAGGGAGGTTGAGCAAAAATCTTTTCAAAACAGTACACTTCTTCCCCTAGTAAATCAAATTATTATAATAGATAAACTTACTCCAAACCTTTTGTTTTTGTGTGTCATTTATACATCTATCAGTTTCGACACTTTTGCTGTTCAGGTTTTTATTAGATTTAACCCTGAGCATTAGGACTGAAATTTCTGATGAAGACCGTTCTTAAGTTTTACACCTTAAGTGGTGTAATTGATTAATTTTTGGCTACATGGAACATTTTTGTGACTGGCCAGAATCTAATAAATAAAAATACATTTATGGCTCCATCAACCAATGTCAGAGCAATGAGAAACTGGTTATAATACATCCGAAAGTGTTTTGTATGAAGCATTGAAGAAAATGAGCGATAATATAAATGTTTCTAAGATAAAAAAAAATCCAAAGGAGCAGATTACAATACCTGATTTAAAAAAAAACATCTTCTAGGTACTTGATTATTACCAGAAAGGGGGAGGTATAGGATTTAATTCTGAAAAGTTGATGGACAAAGAAACGAACAAATACAGATTAAAAGGACTGTCACGAGATTCCACGCAGTATTTCACATTACAATCCGTTATCATATCTTTGTTTCTGTACTTTTTATACCACCACATATTGCTGTATTCGTGTCAGTTTTATAGAAACAATAATGTTCACTTGTAAAATCTAACTGTGGAAGAATGATAGTTTCTGTTGCAGAAGAAATGATTATAATTACAAAAATAGTGACATGGTTTGAAACAGTGCTTTGTATATGTGGTCCATTAAGGAGTTAAAGAATAATATATGACATTTCTGGTTACTCAAAGAAAACTCTTTCTTAACTTTAGATGACACTGTACTTCCTATTCTGCTACAGAAACATAGATGAAAATTAATGGACTTTGCATATAATATGCGTGGAGTAGATGTAAACATTACGTTTAATCATAGAAACGAATGACATTATAACACCAAGTTTAGTGTGTTTTTTAACTGAACTCTCAGTGTTTCACTACAGAAATGCACCTTACAGAATCGGTTACAATTACTTATATAAGCTAACTGTAACTTTGTATTGTCAGTTACGGTTTAAATAGAAGCAGGAACAAACAAAATTTGGTATTGAAAAGTCGTTTATTTCTACAATTAATATGTCTTTTTTTTTTACTCCGATATGCACTACAGAAAGGAAATATTACATTGTCTGGAACGACACATGGTTACTGAAAATTGAATGAGCTTAGCAGAACGGAAATTAATGTAAAAATAAAACGTTAGTCTGCGCAAAGCTCATCAATATGTAAATCGAATTTACCAGCTTTTAACGGGGCTTTTCCCCGAGTAATCCTTCCCCCCTCCCCAAAACAGAGAGAGTAGTAAATAGCACCGAGATCTTTTATGGGGTAAAAATGAATTTCTCATTACGTGTGAGTAAAGTTGACATTACCTATAAATAAGCAGGACCACAACAAATGGTGAATGAAAGTTCTTGAAAAATGCCTTTTAGTTTTCTTCCTAACACGTATAAATCAATTAATTGACATGTACGTTACTTGCACTCAGGGTGCCATCAGTGAACATTTTTCTTTCTTTTTGTTCTTATAAGACAACTTAGCGCTTTGTTCTAAAGATTATATCATTTTTTTTCACCTACCAGCGTTTTCTGATAAACATGATATATTTCTACCATAGTTTCCCAATATATATGATATATTTCTACCATGGTTTCGTGATAAACCTGATATATATGTTTAAACTTCGAAAAACATTGAAATGTAACTAAATGAAGAAACAAGTTTCTCAGTAAACTCTAGGTGCGTATGGTAATATACTAAAAATAAATCAAATGTGCATTGAAGACGGATCTTAAAGTTTTAAGTGTATTTTAATAAATTTCCAAAAGTCAATAGACTTAGGTTTTAATAATGATTATTCGGTTACTACGAACATATAACTACTGAGGATAAAAACACATTTATAAAAGTGTATTATAAGTAATTATATTGTTTGTTTTTTGAATTTCGCGCAAAGCTACACGAGGGCTATCTGCGCTAGCCGTCCCTAATTTAGCAGTGTAAGACTAGAGGGAAGGCAGCTAGTCATCACCTCCCACCGCCAACTCTTGGGCTACTCTTTTACCAACGAATAGTGGGATTGACCGTCACATTATAACGCTCCCACGGCTGAAAGGGCGAGCGTGTTTGGTGTGACGGGGATTCGAACCCGCGACCCTCAGATTGCGAGTCGAGTGCCTTAACCACCAGGCCATGCCGGGCCCAAGTAATTATATACCAACAACTGTTTTTTCACAGACCACCATGACACAGTCTTGAATCGTTTCGAAATTTCCAGTTGAAGCTCCAAATGAAGCTTCTGGTATTTACCACACGTTTTACTATACTGATTTCTTTACAACGATATATTTTGGATAATTTTCAAGTGCAGCTGTTTCTGAACGTGTTTCTGGTTCAGCAACCATTACCATTCGTTCAGCACACTGTGTCTTACATAGAAAAACGTGACTCGAAATCATTGTATACTTTCAAGACTGACTAAATCTTTGTCACCATGTGTTTGTTACCTCGTTAAATTACAGATTTCGTTTTGTTAGAACTGTGTAATATCAGTTGCATGTGTATTTATCCAAATGTTTGAAACGTCATTACGTTGGTCAGTTAGAAACGTTAAACTTGTACACACCAAAGCAAGAAGGAAGGATGATGCGATCATGAGCTGCAGAGACACATACGTTGCTGGAAATAAAATAAAACCTTTAGCTACATTAACCTCTGATAAAATATGAACGAAGGAGGTTACATTGAAATTTTTTAACTTAGAATAAATTAAGTAGTTCTATTTTAGTCCTTCAAGAAGAAATCACCATTATTTCTCATTGTTCTTATTGTTAAACTTGATTAGCTGTGATGCTTGACAAAATTGACGCATATATAATAATTACGAGGGACTTGGTTAATTTTGTCGGAAATTTTTATCATATTCATAGCGAATGCATTTACTATATCAACTGTTTTACTGTATTCTATAAGAATGTTTCTGGAGCCATCTTGCAACCATTGCTTGCTCTAATTAGAAGTTTGTGGAAAACTTTGAAAGGAAACATAAATGGAATAACTTCAACGACGATAAAAGTGTTGAGCCATTAGCAAGGCCATTAAAGCTTAAACAGAATATAAAATGTAGTAAAATAATAACGAGACTTATGAAAGACTTATAAAATTCAATTATCTAAAATAATGTATATATATATATATAGTCGGTGTAACGAAATTCATGGATTTCTAGCGTTGTAAGTCCACAGACATACCGCTGTGCTACTGGGGGCATGGTAGATTGGTTAGATTAAGCAAAGGTTAGGTTTATGTTGGATTGGGTTGAATAAGTTTAGGTCTACAGCAGAATAATCGTATATACTGTGAAACAAGGTGGAGTCAGATCTGGTTAAATTTAATTAAGGTTAGATTAAGCTAAGATTAGGTTGGGTAAGTTTAGGTCTACAGCAGAAGAATTGAGGTTAATGTGAAACACTGTGGAGTAAGATATGGTGAGATTAAGTTAAAGTTAGATTAAGTTTATGATGGTTTGGGTAGTTTTATGTCTACAGTAGAATAATCGTGGTTAAGATGAAACATGATGGATTTAGGTTATGTAAGATTCAGTTATGGTTAGGTTTAAATTTAACAATGTAAGTTAGATGCACAGCAGAGTAGAGATGATTAGTGGGAAAAGTGATGGAAGTGACTAATCGTATCTTCTCCTGTCTCGCTATATTTATTGAAACATTCCATATCTCTATTTTGATTGCTATTTACTAAATCATGTTACAGTCATAACATTATTTCATTTCCGTGAGTTTGAGGATCTTGTTTTGAGACCGTGTGTATTCTTATTTCCGAAAAGAAAACTACTAACATTTGAATATCATTTAACATCAAGTTTTTTTCATGAATTATATCGTGTCATTCTTTCTTCCAGGTCAGAAAAACTTGGTTATGACGCTGTTAAAAATCACTTATAACAGTTTTCTGCCTTTTAAATTTATGAAACTATATAAAATAAGGAGAACTGACGTACATTATCACCACATCTGCTAATGATCAAAATATGTAGAACAAAATACAGAAAATGTCAGGTTTTTCTAATCAGTTTCATACCCGTCTACAAAAACATAGTTGAAAAATACCGAAAACAACATTTACTTAGGAACCGTTCTTAACATATACAATATTAAATGCGCTGCTGGGATTTTAGGTTCAAAATTGGTGTTTAAAGGAAATAACATTAATATAATCTTGCTCATTACAAGAACTGAGAATAATGGAGAGAGCTGCATGCATTTGAAAATTTTCTGATGAACTGAAAAATTAAGAACAGGCGGTGTTCAAACCTATAATTTTATAAGTCGATTGGTAAAGCCCAATGGTCTTGGCAGGTTTCATCCTTAATAACCAATGAAGTGAAAAATAAGTTGCGTCGTCTTAAGGTGCGGTATCTTAATTGGTAGATACTTTACCAACTAAGATACTCTGCCTACTGAATAGATACTTTACCAACTAAGATACTCTGCCTACTGAATAGATACTTTACCAACTAAGATACTCTGCCTGCTGGGTAGATACTTTACCCAGCAGGCAGAGTATCTTACTTGGTAAAGTATCTATTCAGTAGGCAGAGTATCCTAGTTGGTAAAGTATTTACCCAGCAGGCATATTTCTTACTTGGTAAAGTATCTACCCAGCAGGTAGAGTATCTTAGTTGGTAAAGTATCTATTTAGTAGGCAGAGCATCTTAGTTGGTAAAGTATCTACCCAGTAGGCAGAGTATCTTAATTGGTAAAGTATCTATTCAGTAGGCAGAGTATCTTAGTTGGTAAAGTATCTACCCAGCAGGCAGAGTATCTTAGTTGGTAAAGCATC
>NW_013665803.1:568997-573900 GCF_000517525.1 Limulus polyphemus | reverse complement strand
GGTAAAGTATCTATTCAGTAGGCAGAGTATCTTAATTGGTAAAGTATCTACCCAGTAGGAAGAGTATCTTAGTTGGTAAAGTATCTACCCAGTAGGCAGAGTATCTTAGTTGATAAAGTATCTACCCAGTAGGCAGAGTATCTTAGTTGGTAAAATATCTACCCAACAGGCAGAGTATCTTAGTTGGTAAAGTATCTACCCAGCAGGCAGAGTATCTTAGTTGGTAAAGTATCTACCCAGTAGGCAGAGTATCTTAGTTGGTAAAGTATCTACCCAGTAGGCAGAGTATCTTAGTTGGTAAAGTATCTACCCAGCAGGCAGAGTATCTTAGTTGGTAAAGTATCTACCCAGTAGCAGAGTATCTTAGTTGGTAAAGTATCTACCCAGTAGGCAGAGTATCTTAGTTGGTAAAGTATCTACCCAGCAGGCAGAGTATCTTAGTTGGTAAAGTATCTACTCAGTAGGCAGAGTATCTTAGTTGGTAAAGTATCTACCCAGCAGGCAGAGTATCTTAGTTGGTAAAGTATCTACTCAGTAGGCAGATTATCTTAGTTGGTAAAGTATCTACCCAGTAGGCAGAGAATCTTAGTTGGTAAAGTATCTACCCAACAGGAAGAGTATCTTAGTTGGTAAAGTATCTACCCAGCAGGCAGAGTATCTTAGTTAGTAAAGTATTTACTCAGTAGGCAGAGTATCTTAGTTGGTAAAGGATCTACCCAGCAGGCAGAGTATCTTAGCTGGTAAAGTATCTACCCAGTAGGCAGAGTATCTTAGTTGGTAAAGTATTTACCCAGTGAGCAGAGTATCTTAGTTAGTAAAGTATCTACCCAGTAGGCAGAGTATCTTAGTTGGTAAAGTATTTACCCAGTAAGCAGAGTATCTTAGTTAGTAAAGTATCTACCCAGTAGGCAGAGTATCTTAGTTAGTAAAGTATCTACCCAGTAGTCAGAGTATCTTAGCTGGTAAAGTATCTACCCAATAGGCAGAGTATCTTAGTCGGTAAAGTATTTACCCAGTAAGCAGAGTATCTTAGTTAGTAAAGTATCTACCCAGTAGGCAGAGTATCTTAGTTGGTAAAGTATTTACCCAGTAAGCAGAGTATCTTAGTCGGTAAAGTATCTACCCAGTAGGCAGAGTATCTTAGTTATTAAAGTATCTACCCAGTAGGCAGAGTATCTTAGTTAGTAAAGTATGTATCCAGTAGGCAGAGTATCTTAGTTGGTAAAGTATCTACCCAGTAGTCAGAGTCAGATGTCCGAATCACCCTCACGCTCTCTGTTTTTATTTCTTCGGTACAACTCTTGACTTTAGAGAACGGTGTGCTGCTGTCATATAATCATGAACGAAACATGAACATGCGTAGCTAAACATTGATTGGTTGGGTCATTGTTGGACTGGACTAGATTATTGGGTTATATAAAAAAAGTAATAGAAACAAAAGCAAATGGAAATTAATCATGTCTTTTATCGTACTAGTTTGTGTTTTTTAATCAATTTAGTATAGAAGGAACGCCTAAAAATGCTTAATATAAATTCTTTTATTCGTATAAACAGCTGGTTGAAATGAAGCACGCTTGCTGCAAACATGTATATATATATTATCAGTTAGTTTTGTTCTTATCTTACTTTGTCCAGATAACTTCATTGAAAGCTTCGTGTGTGAATAAAACATGACATTGATTATTAAAATTTATTCAGTGTTAGGATTCGTTAATTGATCTAGAATACGTAATAAGGTGACTCATTTGTTTTATTTGTTATCATAAGGTGAACTTATTGATTTGGTGAGAGATTTGGGCCTTCCAAAGGATTATTCAGAGATTTTGCACCCAAATTACGAAAATGTTGTCAATAACATGCTCAATAAGTTAAAAGAGTTGGGTTGTAATATGAGCTTGAAAGCTCATTTCGTACACTCGCGTATTAATTACTTCCCTGAAAATCTCGGTGCCATCAAGACATCAAGGAAATGGAGAGGAGGTATCAGGGAAGGTGGAACATCAGCATGATGACTGATTACTGCTGGTCATTGAAACAAAATGCTCGAGACGCAATATATAAAAGAAAGACCACAACACGTAGTTTGGGGACTAAAAGACGTAGATTTCACTGAAAAAAATCAGGATGAATGAGGATGTATATTCGTTTGGCATCAGTATTCTTCCCTTTTCTTAAAAAAACAAACATAATAATAAAAAAAGTTCATTGTGGTAAACGAAATAATAATTTGATCTAAGTAAGAGTTTTTTTTCTTCTTCCTGACTTGAAAAAAATCCTTACGTGGTAGAAAAAATGAATATTATTTTCGAAATATACGTAGCTGAATTATGGAAAATTCTTTATTAAAACCAAAACAACTTTTATGAAGCTTAAGTTCGCACGCCTGTGTAAATAGTGCATAATTGTCGAGGAAAGCTGAAAAGTTATTCATACTTGTACATTATTTATAAATACAGTTTTTACATTGAAAACCACCATTATTATTTTGCATTTAAAGTACACTTCTTTAATTTATTAGGTTATGTAACTTTTTGTCATTTAACCAAATATGTAAAAAATACAAAAATAATCTTTTGAATTTGTACATACGCATATCTAAAAGACATAAAGTATGTTAGTGATCAACGAAGACTACGGTAGTTTCATCTCGCCCATAGAACTGGAACGAATTTTTAAAGAGCTGGCGTTTTTTTTTTTTATCAAGGACATCATTAGACAGTTAATTACGCCGAACGTGTACTTGAGATCGAATTACCTCAGGAAACATTTACTTCATAAATTAGATTGTGTTTTGGAGCAGAAGGCTGTTTCTGCCGGAGGCTTTTCTTCTAATGAGGGTTCATTTATTTAAAAGTGTTAAGACAAAAGCTTCAGAGAGGAGAAGTGTTTTACTCTAACACTTTGAACTCGAAGAAGACAACATGTGGACTTTTATTCCTACAGATTAGCCCCCCCCCCCAGTGGCACAGCGGTATGTCTGCGGACTTACACCGCTAAAAACCGGGTTTCGATACTCGTGGTGGGCAGAGCACAGTTAGCCCATTGTACAGCTTTGTGCTTAATTACAAACAACCAACCTAGAGAATAAGCAGATTCCTGTGATTCTTTTGTTCTAGTCGATACAAATTAACTACCTTATTGGGTTACTGGAGGATCTTTGATTATAACTGAAAATTAATTAAGATCGTGTTCAATGCTTTATAGTTGGAGGATTCTGACCGATCAATTCTTCTGAAGTAAGATCCATACATACTTATGGATGTCGAAACAGTAAGTTAGGCTAAAGAATATACTTGTTAATGATGAAAAATGAGTCTTCAAGATATAATTAATGTTGCTTACCGAAGTATAGAGAAACATATGAGAAAGAAGATATTAATTAAAACATCGCCGATCGGAAACTCTCAGTTCTCCACTAATGATTCTCTATAAAGTTTCTGCCTTACGAGTCAACAGCTACCGCGTGCTTTTAAATGATAGATCAAAATGATGAATTAAAAAAAATGTTATCGCTACAAAAACAGTTCTCGTAATTGCTTAATTCCACATCCACTTATTAGCTTCCTAAAGCTGAGCCCCGTAGGAAAAAATATTAGAATGTTGAGAAACTGGGGGGGGGGGGATCATTGTCTGCTTCGAAAACAATTTCACTGATAGCATCAGGAACTGAAGGCTACTCTCGAGAAGTTTTATGAGAAACTCAATTCTATGTCACACTTTGTTCACGTGGTACACTAGAATAAACAACATAGTTTGTTCAGCACGTTTCGTATTATCACGTTTGTCGTGAAGTGAGCAGCGTGGTTCGATAACTTTAAATAAGCACGTTCTGCGGTTATATATCATTCAAGTGGTATTTGTGGTATCCTATAACTTTATATAACCATTTTTATAGTTGACTTTTTTTGTTTTTTAAAATATATATATATCAGTAGAAATTCGATGTTTTAAGTCTTAGTAAAGCAGATTGTGTTATATATGGTGATAAAGTACAACCAACGTATAACCCGTTCATGAAATATATAATGCTATTAATATTGCACATATTATTGTAAATATATAGAGAGATTTATAGATCAATATTGTGTAAAGTCATGAAATTATACTCATCATATAAAGGCAACGGTTGTGTGGTATTTAATATATCAGGTATTCCTCATATAAACTATTTTTTTTTGCAAACTGGGCAATCTTTTAAAACATACGACTGTATTTTGAAGATCTAAAAATTGGATAACCTAGTAAAATCTGCAAATCTCAAAACTAGTAACACACATCGACTATGCATGTTTTAAGAACTGCCAATTGAGCAATATTTAGAACACATAATTGTATTATTTAGAATCTGAAAGTCGAACAACCTTGTTAAAAACAAAACTGTATTCTATTAAGATCTGTTAATCTTGTAACCTAGTATCTGTTAGGATCTGTTAATGGAGTAACCTAGTAAAACACATGACTATCTTCTATTAAGATCCAGGTAACCTAGTAAGACTCATGACTATTTTCTATTAGGATCTGTTAATCTTGTAACCTAATAAAACACATATCTATTTTCTGTTAGGATCTGTTAATCGGGTAACCTAGGAAAACACGTGACATATTCTATTAGGATCTGTTAATCGGGTAACCTAGTAAGACACATGACTATTTTCTATTAGGATCTGTTAATCGGGTAACCTAGTAAGACACATGACTATTTTCTATTAGGATCTGTTAATCTTGTAACCTAATAAAACACATATCTATTTTCTGTTAGGATCTGTTAATCGGGTAACCTAGGAAAACACGTGACATTTTCTATTAGGATCTGTTAATCGGGTAACCTAGGAAAACACGTGACATTTTCTATTAGGATCTGTTAATCGGGTGACCTAGAAAAACACATGAATATTTTATATTA
>NW_013665803.1:561212-567997 GCF_000517525.1 Limulus polyphemus | reverse complement strand
ATTATTCCTTTATTATACTATATTGTAATATACTATATTATTCCTTTATTATACTATATTGTAATATACTATATTATTCCTTTATTATACTATATTGTAATATACTATATTATTTCTTTACTGTATTATATTATGATATTGGTTAGACTGTTTAATATATCAAATGCCATCGCTTTCTAATTTTATTTTTTATTATTATACTTTTATTATACAAACTGTTTTGGTAAAACGGCATATAAGTAAAATCAGTTTAGTTTCGTAGCGCAGCTTTGACAGAGAGAATCCAAGACGACATTACAGTTGTACCAGTAATGGGACTACTGAACGTTCAGAAAGCTGTTAGACGTCCTACAAGTATCATGCATTGTTGTTCAGTCTTATAAAGGTAGAAAACAAATGCCATGAGCATGTGGATTAACCCTACTTTCATCAGATATTTAGTTGCTTAGATTTTCTAAATATTTCATGTCTTAATTTCAGTTTAGTTTAGGTTAGTGTCGTTTGTAGGAAAAAAAAAGATAGATATATAACATAATTAATGGTTCTGTAAACTTTAAGGTTGAAACACCGAAAATATGTTAACATTTTCTTATTCATGTTCAGATCATTAAAAAAGCTGTTTTCAGGCTATATTTACTTTTTTTCATGAAAAATTCAGTAATGATGTTCAAGGTTTTTGAACAATGAAACCACCCATACAAACACACACATATATATTACCGATTTTAGAATAGTTTTTCATACACTTATTACATTTTTGTGTGTGTATTAATTCTCAACTATCATTTTTAAAGTATAGGGTCTATATTTGATCCCAAGTTTGAAAGGCTTATTTTTTTTCTTTTGAGATTTAGTACTTTTTTTTTGAAATGTTAATATGTATTTTTATAGTACCAATTTTATTTACGTTTCATTTACGCTAAATAAATTGTAAGCAACTGGATACTTTGCAGATTTCGCATATAATCGCAATTGATTCATAGGTGGCTTTTTGGAAGGAATTTAAATTATTTTGAAAACATACAATATTCTCTGCTAGCCCCTTCATGTCTATAACATGTACCATATTGATTTATTTTCACTCCATTTTTGTTGCGGCTAAAACGCCATCCCTATGTTATTACTTTTTATTGCTAGGCTAAGGCGTTGCTATTAATTATTCAAGTCGTTGATGTTAGCGAATGAACAGATGCCAGATTGCCAAAGCAAAAGATCTCCTATAAAAGTAAAAGAATAATAAAGAATACGTATTTCTGCCTGTTTTGGTTTGCGGTTTGAGTCTACTTTTTACATTTATTATGCTCAAGCCAAATTTCGTGTCTTTAATATTAGGTATTAAATATTGTATCACGTATTTTATAACAAAGAAAATTATCTTCATAAAAATGACATCTAAAATAAATGACAGAATATAGCTGCCCTTGTTTTACATGACATTTCCGAATAAAGAATATATTCTACTTGTTCAGTAACCGCTAAACTTCTTTTTTACGAGTTCTAGTGTAATATATGATGGTCATTTCTTATCAGGATTGACAGTACAGTCGCTCAGTAATGGAGACGTTTTTCCATTCAGTTAGCATAAGAACCTTTACAACATATGTTAGGACTATAGGGGTCTTGTTTTTATAACGTTTTAAGACCTACTTAAAATCTTAAGTATCGCGGATTGTATGTTTTTTGTTCCTTAAAAGTTTAACTGCTGAGACATCGCGTGTTATCTTAGCGTACATTGTAAGATCCGTTTTATTTGATCATCCTAAAATACATGCGATAATTTGGCAAAATCGTAAATTATTCTTTCCTTCCTTCCATCAGTTCATCATTTTAATTAATGTTAGCAGATGTAAATAGATATTAACAAGATAATTGTTTTAAAATGGTATCGTTCAATAAAGTTCGTGTTAACACTAACCTGTTTACCGGCACCAAGTAAGTAAATAATAAATATATACTACAAAACAATCCAAATTTAGGTGTAAGGTTTCATGATGGAAATTATGAAATATGATGGTTAAATATATTTAATTAATGAAGACACTACAGGTACTAGAGTGCCAATCGTTCTTTGTTAACTTCAAACATAACATAACATGCTCTAGGCGAAAGAACCGTTAATATTTAATAAGAAAGACTAAATATAGCACATTAAAATATAAACTTGAGAAAATTACATGCTAAACATAGGAACTTCATTTATAATTAGGTACTTTTTTGAGGTAACCGTTAATTGTAAACAGAAAATGTTGAAGTAATAAGTAAATCAGCCAAATGAAGTAGGTCAGTTTGTAATTAACTGCTCTTATAAGGGCGTCTGCCGGTTTATCTAATTAATAAGTAAACCTACAAACATTATTTACGTGTATTAACATCTAATCAACAAATGAATATGAATATATAAGACGGAAATTTGGGTTAAAAAAGGATCGATAAATTGATATACAAATAAATTATTTCTCTAGACCGACCAGATGAACATAAAAATGTCCTAAACCCTCGTGATACCTTATTAAGGTAGCCATAATCCTTACAATACACGATATACGGCTACAGCTTTAACATTTATTATTTCAGTGGCTTTCCTGAAATATATTACAAGCTACTAGAAGAGACTTGAGGGAAAAAAGTTTTATTAATATTATCTTCTAATCATAGCAAGCTATGTACTAAGAGTGAAACTGAAGTAGGTGATTAAACATGCGTTTTTTAAGTTTCTATTTATAAAGATTAGAATGCATTGTTTCATCAGTTGGGCACCTGTTAACGATATTTTAGGCAATAATCCCAAAAACATCTCACGAGGATTGGCCAGGTTTGGAGACTTAGGATAATTCTTAATCCATATATAAAGTTAAAAATGCCGGCATATTGTATATGTAAGATCAGTTGTCGGCATGTATGCGGACTTACAACGTTAGAAACCGGGTTTCGATACAGATAGTCCACTGTGTAGCTTTGTGCTTAACTTTAAACAACAAACTTTTACCTGATGCTCCCAGTGGCACAGCAGCATGTATGCGGACTTACAACGTTAGAAACCGGGTTTCGATACAGATAGTCCATTGTGTAGCTTTGTGCTTAACTTCAAACAACAAAGTTTTACCTGATGCCCCCAGTGGCACAGCAGCATGTATGCAGACTTGCAACGTTAGAAATCGGGTTTCGATACAGATAGTCCATTGTGTAGCTTTGTGCTTAACTTCAAACAACAAACTTTTACCTGAGTGCATTGTATTTTTGCTAGATTTTTAATATGTTCTAACAAAGTTGTTATTTTTGTCGTTGTGAAGAATTTTTTTCTAAATACTACGCAGTCTGCATATTTCCCTTGCTTAATGAGAAATATGAATATTTAGTGACAAAAATTTCGTCAGTTGCACTTCTAATTTAATTCTTACTTTTCTACTTTCTTTCTTTGTTTATACATTATATATGGCTAATGTACGATTTGCGTGACACATGAGCAATAATTCCGGGCTTGAAAAAAAGCAGAAAATTTAAATTAAATTTCGTCCAGTTTTATATCGGTTGAACTATATCAATCTTTCCAACTTGTATTCAATATCTAATTATAAGGTTTCATCAGCGATCATAAGAAAAGGATCATATCATCAGTTCACATATTTCATTTGAATGAATCCACTCAGACCACCACCACCAAACGATCTAATGCTGTTTGGTGGTTGCTTGAGTTAATTTACTCAAACACTGTTTAGTATTCCAATATATATAAAATATATTTTAATTTATAAAAAAAACATTAATTTCACGTTGGAAACGCATTCATAAAACATGATAATGTTTTTAGAGAGACTACTACTAATTCATATACTTCAAAAGTATCTATTATAAGTAATTAAATAAGTTACTTAATTAAAATGGAACTAACATTGATTTCCAAAAAAACTCCATACCCACTCTAGTCTTCTTTTATTGCAAACATTCATTCAAAAGTAAACATATTTGTATCATGTAACTCATGTCAGTTCAGTTTTGGTACTTTTTCTCCTCCGTAATTTCTTCAGGTGCTTAGTAAATCAATCATTCCTTCTGTGCCAACGTAGTATACTGAAAGTATCTCTCCGGTAAAAAAAAAGGGTTGTTGACACAATAAAGTAATATTCTCAAGACACTATATATTAGAACATCTAATATGGTACTTTTTTTTTTTCAAATTTACCTATTACAAATATACCTTATAAAGCCATCTGCAGAAATATCAAACACAATAGAATTTTCCAGATTGTTAAAGCGGTTTTTGGTGCAAACTAAAGCTTACCGGTTCAATAATCTTTAAAAAAAATAGAAACTGTTTTAGCGCACGCTATTTAACTGTAACATTCCCATTTTGTTACCTTGACTTACTATATGCGGCCATAAACAGCACCTGTAACTGGCTGTGTAGTCACGTGCATGAATCCCTGATTGGATTGTGTTTTCTGCATGTCTCCCCCCCCCCCCGCGAAAAAATGAAGAAAACAGCCAACATTCTCTTAGCCCTATAACAAGCAGACGTTTACTTCATCAGTTATCTAGTTGAGGTATTTACTGATATTATGGTAGATAGAACGCAGATAGGCTTCTGTGTAGCTTTGCACTAAACGAAACAAGCTCATAAACAAACTTTAACAAATATAATAAAAAACAACATTTACTAAATTTTTTACTCAATTCACGCAAAAATCAAAATTCCACTGTTGCGTGAAGAGAGATGTACTGTACTTAGATAAAATGAAAAGGCTTTTTTTTCGTGGTTATCAGAAACTAGGACATGAACAGTCCCGTTTCTTTTTTTTCTTCTTACTTTTCGTTTAACCAGTAAATATTTAAGCTCGAAAAAATTATATTTTCCAACTTGTTATATAGACATCAAGCAGATATAGCAGTTGGTTTCTTTCTTTGAATTTTGCCCAAAGCTACGCCAGGGTTATCTGCTTTAGCCTTCCTAATTGTTAAATGATAGAAGAAAGGCAGATATTCAATCCTACCTACCACCAACTCTTAAGCTACTTTTGTCAGGGCTCCGCACGGCCAGGTGGTTAGAGCGCTTGACTCGCAAACTGAGGGTCGCGGATTCGACTCCCCATCCCACCAAACATGCTCGCCCTTTCAGCCGTGGGGGCGTTACAATGTGACGGTCAATCCCACTATTCGTTTGTAAAAGAGTAGCCCAAGAGTTGGCGATGGGTGGTGATGACTAACTGCCTTCCCTCTAGTCTTTCACTGCTAAATTATGGATAGCTAGCGCAGATAGTCCTCGTGTGGCTTTGAGTGAAATTCAAAACAAACAAACTTTTGTCAGACCGAATAGTAGGAGTTGACCGTCATTCTTACAACGTATCCACGGCCCAAAAGCACAGATCGTCATTTTTATGTTATAAAAATAGGTAGTTAGTTATTCTGAACATCACATTAAAGTAGCGCCCCATATATAGTACCTCGTTCCCGGTCTGTTTCTGGTTTAGACAACCAAAATGGACTATCTTCGATTCGATACGATACTACCAAGCATGCCAAACAGTGTCTGGTGTTATAAATTTTAATGATATCTCGCTTCCTTTTTTTATAAAACCCTAAATAACGCAGTTTGCTGTATAATTACTGTATTAATATTGATTACCAAAACGAACTGAAATATCTTAATTTTCATATTTAATCACACGTTTTAATAACAAATATAATATAATAAAAAATGGTTATTTATTTTGAACATTACAGAAAGTAATAAAAGTAGCGCCCCAGATCGATAACCTCTTTTCCTGTCTGTTTCTGGTGTAGACGACCAAAATAGACTCTCTTTGTTCCAATATGACATTACCACGCATGTCGAACAGTGTCTAGTAGTTAAAGAACATCACCTGTAACATTTCTGACTTTGAGGTGCTCATACATTTTCACAGATGAAGCACTACATTTGTCACATTCTGTAGATTAAGATATTTCATTATTCTTATGTTTTTATTACATCCAATGACCCCTTTCATAAGAGTTTGCCTGTTTAATTATGGTTAAGCACAAAGCTACATAATGGGCTATCTGTGCTAAAAAACCCGGTTTTTAGCACTATAGACCGTCAGACTTACCGCTGTACCACTGGGGGTGTCATTGAATATATTCGTTACTGTAATAATAATTGAATTATTGATATTTTATTTTACTAATAAGCTACTTATGTAATGATATAATAACAGCGAAATTAGATATCATAAAGTGATTTGGACTATTTGACGTTACCAGATGAGGATTGGTAGTGTTTTATTAGTCAGAAAACAGTGCCTGTAAGGATAACGATAGAATATTTTCACATAGTAATTAATATTATCGTAAAATACTTCCAGTAAAAATAATTACAAAGAATTTGTTCAAGGCTCAGTTTTTATTTTTATAAACATACTGTTGGCGAATGACATTTTTCCGCCATATTAAACACACAAATTTTTATAAATGAAACTTTTTGATGTAAATAGATGTAAAAAAAGAAAAATTATAAAGAGGGGGAAAAATCACTCATCTAAGCGAAATGTAAGGTTGTTAAAATGTATCTATTTGTCCAACACCAACCCGTTTGGGTTCGTTGAAGTGCGTTTTTTTTTACACTTTCTTGATGTGATTTTCTACAGATTTGTGGTAAAAATTGTGCCACTGGGGGCGATCAGGTAAAAGTTTAGTTGTTTGAAGTTAAGCACAAAGCTACGCAATGGACTATCTGTATCGAAACCCGGTTTCTAATGTTGTAAGTCCGCATACATGCCGCTGTGCCACTGGGGGCATCAGGTAAAACTTTG
>NW_013665803.1:556637-560246 GCF_000517525.1 Limulus polyphemus | reverse complement strand
GTATTACTCCTTTACTATACTATATTATTCCTTTACTGTACTATATCATAATATACTATATTATTCCTTTACTGTACTATATTATAATATACTATATTATTCCTTTACTGGGGAATAATATAGTATATTATAATATAGTAAAAGGAATAATATAGTATATTATAATATAGTACAGTAAAGGAATAATATAGTATATTATAATATAGTACAGTAAAAAAGGAATAATATAGTATATTGTAATATAGTACAGTAAAGGAATAATATAGTATATTATAATATAGTACAGTAAAGGAATAATATAGTATATTATAATATAGTATAATAAAGGAATAATATAGTATATTATAATATAGTACAGTAAAGGAATAATATAGTATATTATGATATAGTACAGTAAAGGAATAATATAGCATAGTAAAGGAATACTACATTATATTATATTATAGTATATAATGGACACAAAAATACTAGCTGTTGGTTTCAACTACTGTCATGGAATCAGTTTTCTCTGGAAAACGTAATATCACTATAACATGCCAGATTTATAAAGTTCTCTCAAATAATTTGTGTTTCATCTTGAAAACAAAAGTGCTTATTGTCCTATGAAGCGGTTCTTGGTTCCACTTTAATAAAACCGCTGGTGTTTGCGACACGTACTGTTGACAGTTCTAATACTTAGATGATTATTGGTAATGTCTAAAGTGACAATTGTAAAGTTCCTGGGTATTAGTACTTGTCAAATGTTTTGACATCGCTACAATAAAATTGTCAGCAACTTCACAAAACTTATTTGGAAATCTGAACGACCCTTCAACTGAAAATGAAGATCTACTATTTTAGATCTCACCTTAAAGATAACTGTGGCAATTTATGACATTATGTATCTTGAAGGTACTATTGTTTTCAACTATATTTACAAAATTGTAATTCAAGCCTATTGGGCCCAGGCATGACCTGGTTGTTAGCGCGCCAGGACTGTGAACCCGGCAGCATTAAAATGGAATTTGTTTGTTTGTTTGTTTGAATGCACAAAGCTACACAATGGGCTATCTGTGCTCTGCCCACCACGGGTATCGAAACCCACTTTCTGGCGTTGTAAGTCCGCAGTCATAATGCTGTGCCATTGGGGGTGGGGGCAAAATGGAAATTAAAATATGATAAAATAATTAGAAATTGCCTTTTTGCAATTATAGTTTTCTCTTGGCACACTAGAGTGTTAAAATAAATTTCACAGTATATCATCTTAATTCATCTTTAGCTGATTAAACTACTTTTACCCGTGTAAAAAAACGTTGTCCTTGTTACACTAAAGTGTTAAAATATAATTTATAGCGCATTTTAATTACAACTGTGTCTATCCCTGGAAATCTTTTTTCCCTACGTACATATAAGCATTAAAACAAACTTCAGATGCATCTTACATTATTTTTATTTAAATAAACTATTGTTTTCTATTTAAACAGAGTAGAGCTAAAGTTACATTTTTTTTGCATTATTTCTAAGTTAGAGAACCACAAGTTGCTTCCCTTCCCTACAAAGTATACCAAGGGGAGAGAGTAGGAATCAGAAGATATATTGATCTATAACTAAGTATACTGATTCTAGTCAATCAAATTCATGTCTTCCTATTTGTAGCGAAGTACTGAAATGGAGGCTGAGTATGAACGGTGTTGTGTCAATTGACTACAGAGTAGGCACGTGCTTTTCGTTGTTCAACAGTGAGAAAAATAAAATTGTTCCTAAAGCCTATGTGGACAGTTTTTCTTATCGTTCTGTTCTAACAAACTTTTTGAAACATGAAATCATTTGAATTTTATAATAATATTTCTGTAAAACATATCTTCAAATGCAACGTTTGAATTATTAATACTCTTCGAAATTATTACTGTAAACTTGCAACCAAAGAAAAGGTAAACACGAATAAAAAGAAGCAACGTTATTTGTAACAAAATAGATGGTTTTTAAGGAAGCTACTTCGTTCTTAACTTATACAATGATTGGTAAATGCGTTCGTAGAAGCTTTTTCTGTGCAACCTGTGTCGTAATGGATTGGAGTACAGTGCATGACAGCTCTGACAGCAACAAAAAAGAAAGAAAAAGTCTTGACATATCTGAGTAAAGTAAAGTTTAAATTTTGTTCCTCAGTAGATATGTCAGTCTGCTAGAATATGCTATACTTCTATGTATAAGGTTTTTTCTGAATGGATGAAAAGGGCACCTGATAGGATTTATAGTCTCGATTCTGCTAGCAAGCAGCTGCTTTCCTCAACTGAACCATCTTATCTCGAATGCCTGAATCGAACACCCATTCTCACTTCACTGGTTATTACAGACGCATTTTGGCAGGATTCTTAGGCTATGTGAAACATCTTATGAAGCTCAGAATCTGTTTTTTTTTTTTAAAGTGTGGGGGTGAAAGTACCGACAATATATATAGTTAGGTTTACATATTTACAGTGTCCGGTATTTCTAAACCTATAAAGTTAGGTTTATATAGTTATAGTGTCCAGTATTTCGAAATCTATAAAGCTAAATTTACATGGTTATAGTGTCCAGTATTTCGAAACCTGTAAAGCTAGGCTTACATTCTTACATTGTTACAAGTATTTCGAAGTTTTGATTTCAGATTGGGGAGTAGATATTTTGATTTTTGTGGTAGTGTGATGTATTCTTATAAAAGCCATTATTTTATTTCTTTTATTGCAGAGTTACCTCGAAATTTGTCTATTTGCTCCCTGTACGTTTCGATCTTTGATCAATAAACAAACAACCAATAACATTTAGGATACCCAGATCCCAAACACGATAGTTCTTAGTCCAGTACCCGTTCGTCAACTCTTTTATGTCTAGCGCAGCTTGTTATACACCTAACCAAAATTACAAAAATTATTATATCTCAAAGCTATTGCCCCCCCCCAGTGGCACAGTGGTGTGTCTGCGGACTTATACTGCTAAAACCGGGTTTCGATACCCGTGGTGTAGCTTTGTGTTTAATAACAAACAACAACAATAACTCAAAGCTATTGGAACTGAATGTTTATGTTGTTTTTATCTTTCTGTTAAATTCGCTACTACTTTGTGGCTAGGTAGTTTTGATTTAGAAGTTAAAGTGAGTTACTCAAAGCTTGTCGTATAAGCGAATTTTACAAGTGAAATTTTAGAAGCTGCAAAACAGTATTACATTAAGATTTTCAAAAATATATAAACACTCTAACTAAACACACAGAGAGTAACCATAAATCATATTAACGAGTTTATTCTGAATGTGCAAAGCATTATATCATACACTTACCACACTCCACATGTTTATCTTTGTGGAAATTGCACAACTGGGCAACGACATGACATCTCAGTAGCAGAAATTGAAGGCTCTTGTCTCTGAAACAAAAGTACAAAGTTTATCTATAAACTTATTTGTCGGATACCCTGTACCTACACATGTTGGTATGAATATATTTATTAGGTAATCTATTAAAGCCAGCTAATAGGTTGTGGTTTAAATTCTAAAAAAAAAAAAAACACGCATAACCTTACGCAAAAAAATAGTTCATCCTGGTAATTTTTTGCAACTGTATTGAGACATTGTATGTGTGTGCCTGAGTATAATTC
>NW_013665803.1:537231-555858 GCF_000517525.1 Limulus polyphemus | reverse complement strand
AGTATAATTCCTCAAAGTTACTAATACAGTTAATGTTAGAAGGTCAGAGGTTGAGTATAATTCCTCAAAGTTACTAATACAGTTAATGTTAGAAGGTCAGAGGTTGAGTATAATTCCTTAAAGTTACTAATACAGTTAATGCTAGAAGGTCAGAGGTTGAGTATAATTCCTCAAAGTTACTAATACAGTTAATGTTAGAAGGTCAGAGGTTGCTATACTTCTAATAGTTTCAAATACAGTTGAAAAAAGGAGTATAACTGAAATATAAATATATTATTCCGTAGAGAATATAGATTTGTTTATAGCGATTTCAATCTTGTATCGTTTGGGATAATACTTGTTATGAGGGCCGCTATTTTGAGTGTAAATCGTTAACATATCGCCAATGGGTTACTTGATGTATACTTGATCAGAGACGGAAGCACCCTTTAGGGTTGCATTATAGAGCAACGTGATCATATTACAAGAGCTGTGTTAAGATATTCACCGAAGGATGTAAAGGTGGGAAACAGCCTGCCTGCTATGATAATAAAGCTAAAGTTGTTACAGTTAATTACGCTATAAAATTAGGGCTAATGAAAGTTATGTGATCGATATATAAGTTAAAAAAGCTAATTTTGAACTACTGACCATAGGAAGAACAGACAGTCAGAAACACCCACTGTACGGCTATTTGAACCGAATAACAGGATTAAGTATCATTTTTATAAAGCATTCACAAGTAAAAGTATGTAGAGTATTGAGCATTATCATGTCTTGAACCTTGGATCTTTCGATTCCATCTCGACACGTTAATCCTTTGGTCATGACTAAGCCCAAGGAGCTTAAAAATGACTAAATGTCATGATCTTGTGACAACCTTTCCAGTGCTGTAAAGCATTCTGCTTTTAGCTTTTTTTTATAAGTCAATTTTACTTTCAAAGTTTAAACATTCCGAAGAGCTGTTAATTTCTGATTCCCAGTAAATGCGATTATCAATGTTCATATGAAGAGAACAGGATTCCGAAAATTGCTGTTGTGATTCGTAATATTCAAATGCCACTAAAGTTCACCTCAGATTCTGACTACCAAGGAACGAGGTTTCAAATGTAAATGGGTAAGACTGTTATTCAAAAAGATATTAATTACCCAAAAGTCTATTTAATTAGTGTTCGCTTACGGAGTGCAATTTTGAATTTTGAATCTCCACTAAGCTGGTCGATATTCTCGCCAATGTCATGTTTTACAGTGTTGTTAATTATGTTGTCGTCTAATTACGTGACGGCATTATGTTTATCTTGGTAATAAAAAACACATTTACCAGATTAACTTACATAAACGTTAACTAAATAGGGTAATTTTGACCTTGCACTGCCTCATCTTTCTTTTAATCCTACTATCTACCAATCTATTCCTTTAAGTTTACAAACATTTTTGGTCTAAACAATATTCATGAACATACATAGAGCTTCAAGTTATTCCCTAAATTATCATGGTTATTGGGTGCAAATGAGTGCTACCTATTGAAAATACTGTTGTCAATGTCCGAGAAGATGAGACATAACTGGAGCGCTACTTTTAACGCGTGACGAATAATTATTTGAAGCCTCTGACAAACAGCTTGTTAATTACAGTGACGACAGATTTTGATCACCGACAAATAGGATGAGCCAACCGTACCCTGACTGCACATAGACTTGCAAGAAGTGTAACGTTAAGAAATCCTTCATCCGTGTTTACTGATCCGAGAAGGGTCTTAATTCGAAAAACAAAATGGCGTGGTTAGTCATTAGTACAAAACAAGGTGTTATACATAGTTAGATGATCTGTATTAATGGGCAATATTTGAACTACGTACATTCAAGCAAATAAATGAATGGACAGATAAAGAGACAAATCTGAGTATACATACATATGTATGAAGAGAGAAAATTATAGAGGTATAAATAAGTATTTAGATACAACTTTTAATTATTTTGTACTCTTGTTGTTAGAAATTACTGGGATTTCTGTCACAGGTGGTTTAAACCCTTTTAGTAAAACACATTCTTACTTTTCTAGTTTTAAAATTTTAATACGTTCAAATGAAATTTACGTGTCATAACTTATATAGCTGAGTTGTTTTCTCTAAACACTATATCATTTTCGTAGCTTTATGTGTATTAGCTTATTATTTCGTGGGGTTTAAGATAAAAGTATTTTAAAGGTTTGACAGAATTCGGTTTTACTTACCGCCTTATCGACGCCACTTCTCATATATGAAGTGTTGTTAAAATGGCGAAAGCTGCGAGGTCCACGCGAACTGAATTGATGTCACGCTGACAGAAGTTATCGAAAAAGCAGCCCAACCGCAGCTACATACATTTCCTTCTCTGCCCGTGTTACCACTGGCTGTGTAGACCCAAGAGTTCTAAACTAACCCACTCCTTATTGTTTCAAATTTTCAACATGATCCCTCCCTCCTACCATTCTATGTTCCACACGTTAAACTTGTATCTTAACTTATACCGACGGGAATAAAATAGGCGTAAGTTTATTCCATCTTGCGAAAAAGTAAATAAAACACATGTAACAGTAACTTAGCTGCAAAGAACCAAATATAGACTGATAAGAAACAGGTGCCTAGACATGAAGAATACAGCTGATATGTAGATACAGAGATATAAGAACAATATACTAGATGGATGGATAGACAGAAACGTAGCTAAGTAGGCAGACAGCTAAATAGATAAAAACGGAGTGTCAGATAAATACTGTCAAACACATTTACAACTATAGATTCAGATACAATAAGATTTTATTTCATAACGGTGCAGCTATACACCTTTATCTGAAAGCGCTTCTATATTATAGCTACTTGATAAGGATATACAACCGATACGTTAATAAATAGGTACATACAAAATTGCTTCTGGACCCTACAAAGAAAATAATAAACGAATTATAGCTGTTCACATTCATTTACTGTTTACTTCTGTTAATATAAAACAAACAGCTTTTATGGAATTCAATATAGAGCAGTTAAAATTAGGTTGAGTTACATTATAATAGTCCTTCAAGTAAAAGGATAAAGTTGGGTAAATTTAAATTATGATACCCCTTAAAGTAACAGGATTACGGTGAGCTCGGTTACATAATAATGGTCCTTAAAGTTGAGATACATTATAATAATTTTAAAGTTGAGTTACATTATAATAGTTTTAAATTTGAGTTACATTATAATGGTTTTCAAAATTGAGGTGCATTATAATGGTCCTTAAAGTTGAGTTACATTATAATGGTTTTTCAAAGTTGAGTTATATTATAATGCTTCTTAAAGTTGAGTTACATTATAATGGTTCTTAAAATTGAGTTACATTATAATGGTTTTTAAAGTCGAGTTGCATTATAATGGTCCTTAAAGTTGAGATATATTATAATGGTTTTTAAAGTTGAGTTGCATTATAATGTTTTTAAGTTGAGTTGCATTATAATGGTCCTTAAAATATCTCAACTTTAAGGACCATTATAATGCAACTCAACTTTGAAAACCATTATAATGTAACTCAACTTTAAGGACCATTATAATGTATCTCAACTTTAAGGACCATTATAATGCAACTCGACTTTAAAACCATTATAATGTAACTCAACTCGACTTTAAAAACCATTATAATGTAACTCAACTTTAAGAACCATTATAATGTAACTCAACTTTAAGAACCATTATAATGTAACTCAACTTTAAGGACCATTATAATGTATCTCAACTTTAAGGACCATTATAATGCAACTCAACTTAAAAAACATTATAATGTAACTCAACTTTAAGAAACATTATAATGTATTTCAACTTTAAGGACATTATAATGTATCTCAACTTTAAGGACAATTCTAATGTATCTCATCCTTAAGGACCATTATAATGCAACTCAACTTAAAAAACATTATAATGCAACTCAACTTTAAGAAGCATTATAATGTATCTCAACTTTAAGGACATTATAATAAGGACATTTATATTGTATCTCAACTTTAAGGACATTATAATGTATCTCAACTTTAAGGACCATTATAATGCAACAATGTAACTCAACTTTGTAACAGTCTTTAAAGTTGAGATGCCTTATTATCCAGTGGCTCAGCGGTAAGCTTAAGGGCTTATAAATCTAAAGTCCGGTATTCAGTCCCTACAATGGGCACAGCACAGATAGCCCATTGTACAATTTTGGGTTTAACAGAAAACACACAAATAAAAGTGTAAAATAATAAATCTACTTGAACATGTCAAAAAGCGCCTCACTTTGCTTCATTCTGGCTTAGTTAGTGACTCCATTATTGGACACCAATATTGTATATAAAGGGATTAAGTCTGAGACGAGATGTTCATGAGATCAATATTGTAAGTAAAGGGATTAAGTCTGAGACGAGATGTTCATGACACCAGTATTGTAAATATAGGGATTAAGTCTGAGACGAGATGTTCATGACACCAATACTCTAAATAAAGGTGTTAAATATAAGACGAGATGTTCTTGACACAAATATTGTAAATAAAGGGATTAAGTCTGAGACGAGAGGTTCTTGACACCGATATTGTAAATAAAGGGATTAAATGTGAGACGAGATGTTCATGACACCAGTATTGTAAATGAAGGGATTAAATCTGAGACGAGATGCTCCTGACACCAATATTGTAAATAAAGGGATTAAGTCTGAGACGAGAGGCTCTTGACACCAATATTATAAATAAAGGGATTAAGTCTGAGACGAGATTTTCATAACTCCTATACTCTAAATAAAGGTGTTAAATATGAGACGAGATGTTCTTGACACCAATATTGTAAATAAAGGGATTACACCTGAGACAAGACGTTCACGATACCAATATTGTAAATAAAGGGATTAAACCTGAGACGAGATTTTCTTGACACCAATATTGTAATATTGTAAACTATATTTACTGTTCGTGTTCGGTCATATTTGTCCAATAATAACATATATATTTAGTGTTCAAAAAATAACACGTGTTTACTGTTAAGACCGTTGAGTAAGATTTTTTAATAACGTACAGTGAAGAAGATATCAAGTATGCATGTTAAGAGATATATACTTCAGAATAAATTAGATGTTTCATTTATGATTGTTACTTAACATTTAAAAACATTTTAAAATCAGACATGTTCAATTAAGTTAGGTTTATCCAGTTATAATTTATATTTTCTGTTTCATCAAATGCAGATTTTTTTCAGACTGAATCTGTAGTAAGGTGTACTATTTTACTGTTTAGTTAAGTGTTTCAAGAATTAAGAGCCCAAGGATGGCACAGTAGTTTGTGTATTGGACTGAAAATCTGAGAGGCTCGTGTTCGAGTAACGGTGCTACAGTAAACACGCTTTGCACTTTCAGCTCTTGGTGCGTTATAAGAGTGATAGTTAATCCTGCAATTCCGATAAACGTGTAGCCGCTCTTCACACGAAGGACCGAAGAGTTTGAAATAGGTAATCATCAGGCAGTATCTTAATATCTTTTTGTTGTGGTTTTGGGGAGGAATTTGTTGTGTGTTGTGTTATTACTGTCTATGACCCATCATTAAAAGTTGCAATCAAATGTGGGCACTACTATGAAAAAGTGATTGTTAAAAATAAAATATTTTCTAGTTTTATAAAAAATAATAATAATTTCATTGTGAGATTACATGTCCTTTCAAAGGCTCAACATTTTAATTATTGAAGTACAAAATCTCGGTGGTCAGGGTAAGTTTGCAGTCTTACAATGTAAAATCCGGGGTTTGATTAACCGTGGTGAACAGAGCGCAGATAGCCCATTGTAGAGCTTTGCGCTAAAAATGTGCAAACAAACAAATTAATTAAATTCGTCGCCTCTCTAATAACGTACAATTTAGGATATTAAAGAGCCTTTTAAAAGACCAACAAATGTTTCACTCAATGAAATTTGGTCGCTGTTCCATGCATTCGAAAACACATAAAGTCCCATAAAGAATACAAAATATTTTACTATTACGTTTCGTTTTAACAGAGCAATTTTTCACGCTCGAATACGCTGATTTCAACATTTATTTCACTGACGATAAAAATTATTAAAAAAATGAACATACAGTCGTCACAAAATTTTTAAAGATTGCATATTCATTTGGTGGGAGTAAACATTTTCGATAAACCATTTTTTTTAGTATTGTGTTCATTTTCATGTACAGGGGCTCTGTCGTACTTAATGAAAATGATAAGCATATGTTAAGGCGATGGAACTTGTTTGGCATCTATATATTTTGTACCCGACAAATTTCTAACAGAGCAATGCCGCCACGCTACGGTTATATTTATTCTTACAGGAATATGTTACAGATACTTCTGAGAAAGAATATTTATATAACAAAATTGTTTTGTTTGTTTGAAGTTAAGCACAAAGCTACACAATGGGCTATCTGTGCTCTTCCCACCACGGGTATCGAAACCCAATTTATAGCGTTGTAAGCCCGCAGACATACCACTGTGCCACTGGAGAGCACGAAATTGTTTAACGATACAGAGCTAACTAATACGACATGTAAAAGAAGGAAACCCTTAACGTTCTCTACAGAAACAAAAACGAAATTACATTTCAAATCATTCGAAGTGACGGTCAATCCCACTATTCGTTGGTAAAAGAGTAGCCCAAGAGTTGGCGGTGGGTGGTGATGACTAGCTGCCTTCCCTCTAGTCTTACACTGCTAAATTAGGGACGGCTAGCGCAGATAGCCCTCGTGTAGCTTTGCGCGAAATTCCAAAACAAACAAACAAACAATCATTCGAAGTAATGTTTTCAATGCGTGAAGTTACGAAAAAAGAACATTTCAACCCAAAAGAGCATTGCGATGAAGATGGCCATACCTCTTGGAATCATTAAAGTGATATTATACAAGAATTTGAAATTGGTCAAAACGAGTGTGTTACAATGGTTAGAGTATTAGGGAATCGTGCGTCACCATTGTCGTCAGGTTACTCACAGTTGACAAAGAAGAAAGTAGTCCCAAGGGCAGCAAGGGCCTGGAACATATTTTGTTTTCATAAAATGAGATTAACTCTCATTACACACATACGTTACAGTAGTCCTTGAGGCGAATTGGGAAACAATATTTATTTTTCAGTTCTTTCAATGCAAATTTTATTTTGCACGTGAGAACTATAATACAAGAAACAGATGGAACGGTACCGGTTTCATGACTCAGAGTAATTTCACAGCCGTAAGTTAAAAGTACACATTAATCTTCTCCGCGGAGATTCTATGATGCCAACATTTCAGAAATATCTACACATGTAGATAACGTTTTATTTTTTAGGAGTGTGTACTCTCATGTTATTGGCGCTATAGAAACTCTGTACGCAGTTAATCGGAAAGGTAGACGTTAAAATTATACCAAATTTTTATGTCTATCGAATTTTTTTGCGTTTTAATAAACATTTGTACAGCTTATCACTGCAGTGATAAAACACAAGTTTAAGTAAGTTTAGTGAAACGTGTCTTGTCGTGATCATACTCCTAGGACTAATATATAAATGACAATACTGACAAGACTGAGTTTGTTTTAATAAACATTTGTAGGCATGTAATATTTCAGTAACGACGAGTAGAAGCGTAAAAGGATACATCTGTATGATTGTAGCTCTTTTTTTTTCACTCGTACTATCAATTTTTATCGTTTAATCAAAGTAACTTAGTATCTTCGCCTAGGAGAAAGAAAACAGCTTGGCTTGTTTTGAATCTCGCACAAAGTTACACGAGGGCTGTCTGCACTAGACGTCCCTAATTTAGTGCTGGTAGGTTAGAGGGAAGGCAATTTTCAATACCATCCACCGTCAACTCTTGGGCTACTCTTACCAACAAATAGGGGGATTGACCGTCACTTTATAACGTCCTCACGACTGAAAAAGCTAGAATGTGTTCGGTGACTGGGATTCAAACCCGCAACTTTGGAGTTGAGTACCTTAACCACCAGGCCATGCCAGTTCGAAAGAAAACTGACAACTCCAACCCACACAAGCAGGTGAGAGGGATTACCTGGACTACAGCTGTCTTGTCTTAGCTAATCACGTTTATCAGAAAGTTTCGAATGATTAAAGATATCTATAAACGTTTATTCAGCTACAATGTCCACCTAGAAGAAGTCCGACCAATTTTTTACCTCAATTCTTTTAGTGTATCATTTGATCAAACAACACTAACAGAACAGGCAAAGATGTAATTTATTACAGTTTTGATCCATCATTCATCCTAGCGTGTTAGGTAGGCACTAAAACATTAAAGGTATGCTTGATCTGTAGCGTGAGAACATCAGCAACTGCATTAACTTTTACATTCAGTATGATTTGAAGTAAGTTTAAAGCATATCTGTAACTATGAGCTATAGTTGTTTTTATACGTTTATTTTGAATAATTAATTATTGTTGGAACCCTATCTGTTGTTCAAAAAGACATTAAGACGAAAATTAGAAAAAAAGGAATTTGTGAATAATTGAAAATATTAAAGAATGTTTATTAGTAAAACAGGGTCATTAATCTTAATTCTAGAACAACAAACACGAAATACGTTTAAAGTCTGTTTGTAGGATCTTGTTGTTGTTTTTTTTTGCAATATGCTTATCTCAAATCCATGTGTGACCGAAAAACAATACGAGTGAACTTTACATATCCCTGGAGTATAAATGAATTAATCCATATCTATGGGTTAATTTTGTACTTTCTGACAGAGAACGTTAAATGCAAATTCTGCATATTTATTAGAAAGTCTATTATATAACTTGGTTAGCGCTAGAAAGCCCGAAAACTTATGTAATAACAGTGTTTAGAAGTTTCTAAAGTTTTCTCGTGCATAAACATTGTGTTTCGTGAGAATCAACGTGACTTTGTTTTGTTCATAGTTCGACCAACTACTTGTACTTCGTTAAAGAGCTTACAACAATTGCTAGTGTGACAAGAAAACAGAAACTTTACTGCACTATAATGGGAAGAGGAGATAACTGCTCGTTTAAAATCTGCCTACACACTTAAGAAAACAATAAGTTTACTGAACTATAATAGGATGAGGAGATAGCTGTTCGTTTAAAATCTGCCTACAAAATTAAGAAAACAATACGAGGGAACTTTACATATCCTTGGTCACACATATTTAAAATCTGCCTACACACTTAAGAAAACAATAATTTTACTATATACATAAAATATATCACTGAAGTTTAATTTTTAATCGAGCAATCTAAAAGCTGAGTTATATATTGTTAAGAAAAAACAGAAACAAAAGAAACATATAAGCGTAAGTAATTAAAAAAGATTAAAAACACTTTTTATGGTGACTTTACTTTGAACAATATACCATTAAGATGTACTATTATTAACATTGAAATCATATGCTTAAAGGAACAAGTAGATGTACAGATAATACGTTCGACTGCTAAAACCCCCCAGTGGCACAGCGGTATGTCTGCGGACTTCCAACGCTAGAAACCTGGTTTCGATACCCGTGGTGGGCAGAGCATAGATAGTCCATTGTGTAGCTTTGTGCTTAATTACAAACAAACAAACAATCGTCCGAACTCGGAGATAGTAAAAATCGATTTAAATAACTTTCTCTATGATCTTTTGGTTGTTGAATGTTCAGCTACAAATATAGACAATGTTATGAATATATCCATAGGTTAGAAGTAAAGCACTATATAAATGTTTTTATTTCCTCTGTTTTGGTTTGTTTTCATTCATGAAGTTTCGATTGTTAGTAAATCTTGTGAATGAGAAAAATCTCCTTAGAATGTGTTAATTTATACTAATCAGATAAAGAACTTTCAGAAAATTTTATCTTTTATGTATTATTTACTCTGAGACGCTATTTTTATTTTAGTCTGGTTCAAAGGAAATTCTTTATTTAATACCTTAATTACTTAATTGTTTATTTACTTAATTTTTTTGAAATATATTTTAACTAATAAAGATTAAACTGACTTAGAGACAAAGGAAATATATGTATCTATGATGTTCGTAGTCAAAATTTCAACAGCAAATTTCAGTTTGTCTTCTTGTATTTTTTAATTGTTAAAACGATAAAGGTAAAATACATGTAATCTCATTAGGATGTCGAACATGTGTTTTATAATAGTTTCGTATGCGACAATGAATGTAATCTTTGTGTTCAGTATAATAACAGAATAACAGTAATTATACCAAGGGAACAGCTAATAAAAATAGCATCAGGAAGAACACATATGCTATCAGATCGCTACTAATTCCGTCCATGAACAAATGAAGTCTTGTCAATCAAATCAAATTTGAGAAGTAAAGAAAGATATGACAAACATTGAAATCCCATTTCAGAAGTGTTAATGCATACAAGAAATGACAAAAATACTAATCTCATCAAGAGAGTAAGTACCCTTACTATTTTTGAGTGAAATAAGGGGATATATATGGTGGAAGATATCAAACTAATCAACGTAAAAAAGATCGTTTGAATAACGGTTTTTTTTCTTGTTAGCGTAAGAAAATATATGAAGAATTTTAAAGCGCTACCTACATAATATTCTCTTCAACATTTCTATCCTCTTGCTGAGTTGACAGAATAAAATAATGAATTTCATAATTAACCTAATCTTTAGCAAGCTCAAAGATTTATTCTATTTCGTAATGAGAAAAGTTTGCAATTATAACATGTAAGGTCTTTTTACAGCGACCATACGTCAAACGAGACGTTCTATAGTATTGAAGAGAAGTCCACGTTTCGCTCAACTATTGAAACAAGCAAGTTGAGCACACGAAATCCCTTATTTAGTTAATCGCTTTTCTTACTTAAAACATGAAAATTGATTCATTAGTAAAATTCTCTTAATGAGGCTGGTACTCTCTGTAAACAGTTAGATAAAGTTTATTGTTATGTTTATGTTGTTGCTGTACGTTATTACCTCATTATTATTGCACTAATATGTACTAATATAAATGAACAACCAGCGCCCTAGTAAACACACAGTGGTAGTGAAACACTATAGTTTGTTTGCGTGTTTCAGTAGTTTTGCTCAAAGAGCTGCACAAAGGGCTATCTGCGCAGAGGGACGGCAGCTAGTCAACAGCACCCACCGCCAACTCTTGAAATGAACTTATCTAATATAGAGTAGAGGGATTTCATCGTCGCTACTATAGCGCATTCACGAACTCAAAGTGCTGTCCGCGTATCTTCAAACTCCAGTTTGATCCAGAAACTAATTGCAAAATTCTACATATCTGTGGTAAAGGTAAAAAAACTAAACAGTCTGAAAATTTTAGAAATGAATAGAAGTCTAAAACCAAATCCAGAAAAAGTTCTAAATGACCAAACCAATTTAAACTCCTCCCCACTTCTTACCCCATTTATCTCTAGGTGAATGTCAGGGTCACTTCCGGTTCTTTGTTTAAACATATATATATATATATATAAACACTGTTACAAAACATATCAGTCTGTACCTGATGATGCTTTTACTGGCAAAACCATGGTCGTAATAAATGATGTATTTGTGAAATGTACAACTGTCTAGTTTTCCTAAATTCTGTAATTATGGAGTTTCAACAAGTACTGACAGTTTCAAGCATCAGTTATGTAAGTTCACCTCCTTTTTTGGGGGTTAAAGACTACTTAATGGAGTTAATTTTAGATGCGCAACTTTCGCCACTGTAAATGGAATAGTTCTTGTAATGAGCACTGTTTGTAATCAGAAGATATATTTTATTACCTTTTTACATACACACACACACAGACACATATATATATATATATATATATATGTGTGTGTGTATATCTGTGTAATGCTACAATGATTTAGTATTAAAGAGGGAGCCTCAAAAAGAAAATATTGTCCATCCAAATAAAATATAGTTCATGATCATGTAATGTTTATTGCTAGACAATGTTATTTAAGCCTAATGTAAGATTAACCAGAGACGATTCATGTAGGCCTAAATTTAGATTAAATCGGATTGGTTTATTCAGGATTAAAGTTTTTATCTTTTTGCACTATCTACTTTGCTGCAATGTTTATGTAAAAACATTAGGAAATAAATATGTCGTAATACATAAATAAGATATAAATAAATCTTTATCATCTGATATAAAAACAAAATAAACACTTAGAGGGACACTGGGATATCCAGCGGGACTTTTACTTGAGCTAGAACAACGCCTGGGAACTTTAACAAAATCCAATACAATAACACATATCGTGCGAGTAAATCGGCCGTCGACTAATAAGTAAAATCTATGAGGATCCAAATGGTTGTCAGGGTCTAGAGAGTTAAACTGTTACTCAAAACGGAGTAAAACTACCTGATGATTAGTACAAAAGCGAACAGTCTAATAAAGATGACACAGACAGTAAATAAGTTAAACTTTCATAAATGATATAAGTTTATACCGTAAACATTATCTACATATGCAGTTTGCATGTTTTAAATCTAGGAATCTATTATATACAGATCAAGTACAACTATTTGACATTTCCAGAGAAATATTCGTGGAATACTAAACGTAATCAGGTTTTCAAACTATTGTATTTTACTAAGTACGTTTCTGTAACGTTATCATGAAATGGATACTAAATAAGCTACTTAAACCTACAACATGCAACCATATTGAACAGCTACATGACATTAATTATGCTTTAGATGCTTTAGCTTCTCGTTCTTTAAATGGTCAATCACTCTGTCAAACATAGAAAACGTTTAACGCCACGACGCCCTCTAACGGGGGGAAGGAAGCTATTAGTACCCTTGCGTTGTTCATTTTATATAAAGTCGGATTGCGCATGTAGTTAGCATACCTGGACTGTGAATCCGAGGGTTCACGATTCTAGACCTGTTGCCACAAAAACATTCCGCACCTTGCAGTCATGGGTTCTATAAGAGTGAAGGAGTAACAAAGTAATCCCATTATTCAATCAGACAAGAGTAGCCCAAAAGCCGGCCCATCAAAGCTATTGACTATCAGTTTTCCCCGGGGGTATATCATTTCAAAAGAGACGGCTATGTGTAATTAGCCCTTTGTGCACTTTGTGCGGAAATTTTGAAGAAAATAAACAGACACTCGTTCACCAGTTCAAACAAAAGTTGCACCTTTTTTCAGCAACCGCTTAAAAGTTCTCCGAGTCTGAAAAGCTAAATTCACCAACTGCAACCAAAAACACAAAATAAAAAGGCAACTTTGAGTTCTGTGTTTATGTTCTAAGCTTCCAATGCCACTCCTCCTCCGAAGTTACAAATATGAATTAATCTGGTACGTGGTACTTGTGTTTCAGCAATGAACAATGTTTCTCATTGAGGACTTTAAGTACTTAGCTATAAGGCGACTAGATGAAGAACACCCTAAACTGAAAAGTTAAAAGTTGCAACTTCGTTGTAAAGCATGTTTCTTAATATTGTAAAGTTCATTTTCAAATATTGTAAAGTACATTTTTTACTGTTATGCACATCATTTTATGATACAAAATTGCAGCAAAATAATCAGAGTAATTGATTTATTAGTTTACTTACATTTTGGGTAAGCGTATTTAGCACTTTTAATCGAATAAGTGCCTCTCCTTTCACTTGTTGGTTCAACGGTACGTTTTGGGTTTTATAACGCCAAAATTCGAGGTTCTACAAAAACAAGTGAATAAAACGTAAATGAAATAAGTACCTCGTTAGACAAGGAAGTAGGTTCATAAAAAAGTAAGACCTTTTCTGAAGTTACTATAATTCAATTTCTTGTGTCTCAAGTATTTATGTGTGAAGATGAGCCAAGCATCATTTCACGTTACACAGCTGCATGCTTCTACAGGTTTTCGAAGCTGATCGCCTTGGAGACATGTAGGGTTGGTTCCGTATCGACTGTTCAGGCCTACTAAGTGATAGACTACGCTAAGTTCGAGCTGTGAAGGATGATGTATATTAACCGTCGATTTGAAACGCATCTAATGTTTCAGTACTATGGTTCTGACATGCAATATATGAGCCACCGTTTCAGTGTGTGTGTGTATTCGTGGCAGAGTTTGACGTGAATTCTGGAGTAGAAATATGGTCTCAATAAATATAAGAAATGTTCAGGAATAAAACACATTTCCGCGCAATGGTCCATAAATGATCACAACTTCAGAAAAATTTATCCAGTTCTTAATTATTATAGAACCCCGCCAACAAAGAGAATGAAGTCTTTAAAGCTTCTCTTTCAGTTACAGAATAAGTGCCATGATACCAGACAACGATACATTACAAAACAAAGCAGTCCTTTGTGTATTCAACACATAATATACAGCAGCATCTGCAAAACGGTCCACACTTATGCATTACATTCTGTTATCTGTCTTGGAACACTCTTATGAAAAGGCACTAAATTTGATTTCATGATAATCTCCGTACTGTTAGAGAAAGAACAGGATAGCTCAAAATATATACACCTATTCAAAATACAATAACGTTTTTTTCGGGTGGTTATATCTTACATTCTATTTTCTTTTATATCATTTATAATATAGATAGTGAAAAATGTTTATAAAAATGTGTGGTGTTTTTGAATGACAATATAACTCATAAGCAGGATTGTATACAGTGGCCCAAAACGTTCTAAAAATATCACTTTAGTCATTAGTTTGGCATAATTTCAATATTCAAAACTTATCGTGTCTTCAGTCATTAAGTGTGTTTTTATTCACAGAATAAATATTTTTTTTATAATCTCTGAAGTAAACTTACATATTGATGGGGAGGGGGAAACCACAGTTAGTAGAACAAAGTGTCAGAAGTCTTGATAGTAGATAAACTAGATTCGACACTTTCGTTCTTTCTTTTCATTCTCACGTTGTCAACGTTTATTTCGTGGTCTTCACGGCATGCGTGTACGTCATTCACTATAGGTCTACAGAACAGCTGAATAAAAAAATCTAGATATCCATCCATCCATAGTTTTCATATCAGTAAAACTATTTTCAATATATTATCTGAGTTTTACCTCTAGGTGTCGCGAGAGCTGAGTCATACTCTAGAACCCCTGAAAATACTACGGCGATCAGAGTTCGGAAAGTAGATATAAAGACAAAGGAGAACAACGAAATGGCTGTCAAACTCTTAAAAATTGTAATATGATTAAAGTAAGGGACTTTAGAATCCCTTTCTTATACACCCAACGACCCCTGAACGTTTTGTGTTGATCAGAGGTCAGGAAGTTGGAAACGTTTCGTCACAGACAAGCACAAGCCGCTCTATAGTATAGATAATTAATACGTTAGTAAGCCGCTCTACAGTATAGATAAATAATACGTTAATAATAATCACATTTTGGAAATCAATCTTCCTTTTAGCTCTGAGTATAAAGTTACTTAGCAATTCCTAGTACTCCGAATACAGTGCAACCAAAAACACAAGCAAATCTCACTGTTAATAGACACATAATTCACCAAACATATATATTTTATTCATTTGAAAATTTCATTTCAACGAAGATTGTAAACACCTCTACTCAGAGTTTGATATCAGGACATGCTGAAGGTATTCAAAAACGAGATTCGATCTCCCTTAGGTGACTTATAACGATAAAAATCAGGGTTCAATACCCATAGTGGGTACTGTGCAGGTGGCCCATTGTGCACTTTTGCGCTTAATAACAAACAAACCCTAATTTTCTTTTCTCTATGATTCCAAATTGTATAAGTTGATGTATGTTGACCCCCAATATATCCACATTTTGTTTTCAGTTTATAGAAGCACAGGTCTCTTACTAACGGGTCCTCATAGTTCTGTAACAAGTTTATCGTCACGCTTGATGTTCAAAACGGTAATATTATACATGAATAGGAGAACTGTGTTTCCGCAGAACAGGGTAATCAGTTTGTTCATGTAACAGTAAAATTAAATTATCCCGATACACAAACATACGTTTTCTTTAAGAGAACAACAAACAGTATATATATGAGTTGAATTTCAGCATGTAACAGCTTGTTACCAAGAGCGGAACCTCTACATGTAAATAATATACTACGTTATAGAGCTGATTAGAACCAAGAACATACCAAACGTGCGTTTAATTGGAACAAAGATAACTTCGGTGCAGATTTACAAATGACTTCCACTGAAGAACTCGTAAGCGGCACTAAAAACATAAAAGGAGATACACGATATTTAGAGAACTTCTAGTGGCATGAGCCTAATGTCTTTTATTAAATAATTTTTTTAACTAAGGTGTTTTGTTTAACATATTCAATTCACTTGGCTTTTTTTTTGTTCAACTCCATGAATGTGAGAGGATTCTTGACATAAGTTACTCCTTTCTTCTCCTGATAAATATTTCATGAATCAGGTTCCTTCGCTGCTCCTTTTTTCGTCTTTATTCTCCTATACATGATAAGCAGCTTTATACAATGAAGAGAATGAGTTACAATAGAAATTCTAATTTTAGATTAAAAAAAACATCTTGTCAAAAATGTCACGATCAGCATTATGTGGAAGAAACAGAATGGTTAAAGAAACACTCACCTAAGGTTCATTTACGTCATTATAAAGTGGAAAATTCATTAAGCGTAAGATTTATTGTTACGAAAGTTTTGTTTCTATACCTAATTGTAATTTCTAATGCTCTACCAGGCGGCGTTAAAACACAGTTTATATAAAATAGTGACTTATTGTGTTTTATTTTCTAAGTTGTGGAATTTAATAATTTATTGTGATAAAAAATGAAGCTCAAAAAAACGAAGCTCAAAACTGTAGTTAGCGTTTAGTTTTTAACTAAGTTGTGTAGTTTAAGAATTTATTGTGATAAAAAATGTCCTTAAAGGAGGTAGTTTCAGATGAAACGAAGCTCAAAACTATAGTTAATTTTGATCAACCTTATGAACAGTAGGCCAAAAAAGTCTGTGAAATAAATATGTATTTTAAATTTTCAAAGCGAAACATCATCAAAATTAGGATGTAACTAAACCGTCCTTCCTTTCGAGTGCTTGATAATCTACGAGAACTGACGTTTATATCTCATGTTTAGTTTATGTATAAGGCAACATAATCCGCCTCTTCAGCTACACACTTCTATATCGATCCATTACTATCAGCTGGTCTCGGTGATTTCTATGCTTCGTTAAATCGAACGTGGTTATATCTGTATCTATTCAAGCGACTGCTAGATGCTATTGAAGGGTTCCAAGCATATTGACATTTAACAAATAAAAGTAATAGGTATTATAAGTACGATGTATATGTATATTGGTATCAGTGACTCTTTCTGTCTCTCTCTCTATATCGTATGTAATTCATGCAGTGACAGCCTATGTTTTCCACAGGGAATTAATGAATGTTGTAATACGATTACTAGACTAGCTGTGACTTTTGCTGCTGCGAGCTGCGGTTTTTGACAATTCACACACACACACACACAAAAATAACCGTCAAAAAGAGACACAGAAAGTTTTCGGAGATTGCCCTCATAAAAGGAATCATGCTGTAATTCAGGCTGTGGCCGAGTATATACCGTCCACGATCATTCACATTATACGTAATATCAGTCAGCAGGGTCAACTTAAACAGATGCTATTCGGCTATGAGGCTTAAGAATTCATAATAATATCAGTTAACGATGTTTGTGGCTATTGTTTATGATATGAAGGATTAGATTTTAGTTTTGTAAATTGTGATATTTATATGTTTCTGTTATATATATATATATATATATAAGTAATAAGTTAGTGTAAAGCTCAGAGTTGGGTCAGATGAAGAAAAGAGGGTTTATTTCCATGCTGCCAATTTCTTGAATTATAATAATAAGACTTTTGCGTTATGCTTTGTTAACGATAGTAACTTCATTCGTCATCTGAAAGTAATGAAAATTTGTATCTACGAAAACCGAGTGTTACGTATTAGAATTTTAAATGGTCTGAAATTGAGTTAACTGATAATTTAGATTTAGTAGTTAAATTGTATTTTAAATTTAGTATTTAAATATATGCCGATATGTAGTCAATTTATGATATTTGCCAACAAAATTGATATACAGTTTTCTTTTTTAACACAAATACCTTTTAATATACACACAACAATACAATTTATAATAACAATAATTATAAATAGTTATTACAAACAATGATTTACAGACAAATATCTCTCAAACTTACAAGCAATATAAAGTTTTCTTTCTAGTCTGGAACCTCCTTGATATCTTATCGAGGGTTCATTATTAGCGAGTTGATATAAGTACGATTCGCTTAACGGGAAGTTAGCTAGCCCTGTAGTCTTCACTGTTCATAAGCGTATTAGAGATTGGGTTTCCACCGATGACGTTAGGTAATTTTTTCGTAAAAATACTAATTTCCGATGAGAATTCACTGAAGTTAAATGAGTTGTAATGCTCGAACTTTGTAAAGATTCCTGGTCAAATATCTGAAGTTTTCCGATTGGTAAGCGTTATAACAATCACAGTTATAGCTTCCGAAGTTTTATAGCACACTGATTATAGCGAACTAATAATAGCTACTCTCTCTGACGTGTCGCGTTGGTTATATTTATAGCCGTGGGAAGGTTTTCTAAAAAATTCAGATTACGTAACAATACAAGTTAAGTATTTACGTACACACATAAATGATTTATTCTTACTCTCGAGAATCTTCTACAACTTTGGAGAATAGGAGGGAGTTTCGCAATACA
>NW_013665803.1:527623-536972 GCF_000517525.1 Limulus polyphemus | reverse complement strand
ATATAAATTGAATCTAAACAAACGTTGATATCAAACCAAATATATAATGACAAATTCGTTACACTGAGGCACTAAAGTATACTATTCAAAAGATTAGCGTGGTCTGTTTAGCATAAATTCTTCACGAATTTTCCTTATATAGAAAGTTTTAAAGGCTGCAAAGTTTAATTACTCATCATGGATAATAATTTAGGTAACAATAAAAACATGTTAAAAGATCAACAAAGGGTAGAAATAAAAAGTACATTTCATTTTATTTCATATTTAACATAGACTATAAAGTTTGTATGTTTGTTTTAGGTGCAAAGCTACATAGTAAGCTATCTTAGTTGTGTCCACCGCGGGTATCGAACCCAGAACTTTACGTTATAAGCTCTCAAACTTACAAATAAACCACCTATGGTCAGGCTGTAAGGAGAAACGAATAAAAATAATCGCAGCTATAACGTGATAATCGGTGAACACAGCAGATAGCCCGATGTGGCTTTGCTATAAGAAGCACACACACACACATACATATAACGTGATAAAATATAAAAAATAAAATACGGAAAGAAGAAAATAACTAAGTGTTGAGCGTTTCGGCCAACTGACCTTCTTTGGGACGTATCATTTAAATATATTTGTGGCTATAGTTTATGATATGAAGGTTTAGATTTTAATTTTGTAAACTGTGATATTTATATGCTTCTGTTATATATAAGTAATAAGTTAGGGTAAAGCTCAGAGTTAGGTCAGGTGAAGAAAAGAGAGACATATCGTGTGAACAGACAGAACAGTTATAACATCTGAGGGTTTAATACAGTGGGAATTGAAACTGATGATTAAAGAAAAGTAAAGCAACACACATACAATTCTTGATTTTGAAACAAATATGAGATACACTTGTTGGTTTGTTTTTTATTTTGATAAAAACAGGAACTGATTGCTGATTTTGAATAGCGCTTCACAAAGATCAGATGACTTGGAGGGATGATGATTCTATTTCCCAGACACCACCTGTATTCCATATTTCGATACTGCATTGAACAATGTTGAAACCACGGTGTTCTTGTTTTTTACAGCTGTTCCCTATTCTAACAGCTTGTGATCTCCTATCAAACTAACTAGCTCCACAAAGTACAATTTCGCTTTGACATGATATAGTCTTTGAACAATGTACTAGTTATTTCTACCACTTGAATGTCGTAATGATAGAGTATAGAGTGAACTGCTTCATAAGCTTCTTCACTGTTAACTAAGCTTATACATACATATTTTAGGTTCAGCTATATAGCATTCATTAAGAACGTTTATTTAAGAGAAAAAATAAAAAAGAAAGCAATGTTCACGTGATATATGAATAAAATAATTTATGGTTCTGCTCACGTCAGCATATCTCTCTTCAAATGTCTTTCATATAGTTTATGTAGAGAAAAGTTAAATGGATTTATATAATGTAAGTCTGGCCATATTACTGACGTTTTTCAACCTGAACTTACCTTATGCAAAAGTAGACTAAATGAACAGCTCAGAGATCCCTCGAGAAAAAAGTACAGTCGTCTTTAATTTTGAACTACTGGCTACATGTGCTTTGTCTGGATTTCTAATAGGAATAATGGGATTGAGTTTCGCTTTTATATTGCTCACATAGTGAGATTGAGGATCGTGTTCAGTGGTATCGCGCCTCGAGCCTTGAACCTTCTAACCCACATCCCGACACGCTAACCACGAAGCTACGAAGGCAGATTTATCGAGAAAAGAAAAGAAAAAAAACACGAAACATTTTAAGAAATACTTCAAGAAAATAGCTATAAGTATGAAATACAAAAATCACAAACCAAACGTCACCAGTTATTAATATTATTTAAACGTTATAAGTATTCTGACGTTAAATTACAAAACAGTTAAACCAGTCATGACATTTTGTCGACACAGATACACGGGCACTTTTAGGATCAGATCTGTACGTACGAATAGACAAAATATTAAAAGAATATAAAATATCATAAGAGAACATTTTAATTCATAACACATCTTGTCTCATGAAATAAGCTTAACTTTAATTCTGTCTCTAACAAAATCTTACGTCGATAGAAATAAAAAAATCATCGGGTAAAAATGTGGTTGTTTAAATTTTTTGTAAGAACTTCTAGAAAACGTGTCACTCTTTCTCCCCATCTGAATCGCTTTAGTATTTAGTTGTGCTCGTATTATCAAATAAGTTACGAAAGAAAAATTTGTATTTCCTAGACCATTCCGGTGGTTCAGCTGGCCCGGCATGACCAGGTGGTTAGGGCGCTCGAATCGCAATCTGAGGGTCGCAAGTTCGAATCCCCGTCCCACCAAGCATGCTCGCCCTTTCAGTCGTGGGGGCGTTATAATGTGACGGTCAATCCCACTATTCGTTGGTAAAAGAGTAGCCCAAGAGTTGGCGGTGGGTGATGATGACTAGCTGCCATCCCTCTAGTCTTACACTGCTAAGTTAGGGACGGCTAGCGCAGATAGCCCTCGTGTAGCTTTGCGCAACATTGACACCAAACTTGTTTACACAAAGGTTCACTGTGTTGAGTAAAAGTCAGCTTAAACACAAAAACAAATTTCATCTATAAAAATCGCTGGAATTAGATAAGTGTATTAATTAACAACGATCAAAGCTAAAAATAAAACTGTGTCTTATGTTCTTATGTATTCATACCCACCATAAGTGTTATTATGTAGAAATGCAGCAAATTTGCTGAAATAAAAATGTTATATTTTCTAGTATTCCAGATCAACGAATAATTAAAAGTATCCTTTATGTACATTGTATTAATAATTATCTTTCTATATTTAAAAAAAAGTAAGATATCACAATATTCACTTGTAACTTTGTTTCTATAAATCAAAGATATAAGTATATTTCTTGTCATTCAATATGATATTCATAAGAATATGAATATGTTTTTGCCTTCGGTTGAGACATAATGTTGTAGTTAGTCACTCACATTGAGACACATAAAACAAACGTGTTTCGAGTCAAAAATCATTTTCAAAGGGAAGTGAGGCATCATCTCTCGGGTTTACTTTTTTAGTAATAGTTTATGAAAGATGTTTACTTTTGAATGACGATATTACTTTTCCAAAAAGTAGCACAAGTATTAAACTTAGATTATACTATCATGATTAAATAGAAAAGAATTGGTGTGAATAAATTCAGCAATCTATGTATAAGGGTTTTTGGCCATGTAGATTTGTTATTCTTATTCATACACTTGATGCTTTATATACCCATAGTGTCATTACATTGAGAACAAAATATACAAATGTTTCTCTGTCTAAGTCTAGTGTGGTGATAAAAGCACTCATAGCGTTGTTACCAGACGCATAGCAGAGTAACCACTAAGCTTATTCCTGGGGTAGCCAGACGTTACGTTGCGCTGTGTGAGGATGAGCGTTAATCCTTTTAACTGGTTTGTTTCCTTAGAGACTTCTTTAAAACCAACTTGAGATGTTTGGCATTTGGAACTAATGTTATGTGGCCCAAGTTCCTCCCATGTGGTTTAACTCTCACCCATGCTATATTTAGATAATTAGTTTACCAAAATCTCGTCTTGCATTCTTGACAGAAACAATTTATTTTCCGTAGTGTATTAAAATTGTTGTTAGACCTTTAGCTTTAATAATCAGCTAAGTTTTATTTTACGTTTCATAACTGTAGACCCTCTTTATTGGACATAAATATTATAAAATAACCTTTGAATTTTATAATAGTTCTGTTATGTACCGCTAGAGGCACTTCAATCAAAACAATATCGCAGCTCACGTTATATAAAAAAGACAAAAAAAAACTGGTGTGGTGATTTTACCATCTTAGGAGTACATCTCTATAACTGTAGACTCTCTTTATTGAACATAAATATTATAAAATAACCTTTGAATTTTATAATAGTTCTGTTATGTATCGCGAGAGGCACTTCAACCAAAACAATATCGCAGCTCACGTTATATAAGAAAGACAAAAAAAAAAAAAAACTGGTGTGGTGATTTTGCCATCTTAGGAGTACATCTCTATAACTTATAAATTAGGCAAATATACATTAAATTCTAATTTTCTTAATTTCCGTGCTTGTGAGGAAAACGTGCAGCTTTTGTTAACGGGAAACACTGCCTTTAGATGTGACTTCTTTCTTTTTCTTTACGTAATGAGTCTTCTTAGAATTTCGTGATTTTACAGAAGTTGAGTACATTATAATAAAACGATTTTAGAATCCCACCATGTCGTTAAAGAAGAACCATGTCCAAAGAAGAACACTACTCCCTGGTGGCTATCTATCGTCTATCTAGTGTACGAGGACGATGGTTTCCTGACACTTGTTTCAACAATACGATCGCATAGAAATCGATAGTCTGATGACTTCACCGTTATGTTTTTAACTGGAATAGCATGAATACCAATTTAATTTTCAAGCTATTTGAGGTATGCGATAGTCGAACGTGACTTGTGTCTGGGAATGAATAACCTTCATCTTCTTGGATTATAACCTATACAAGACACCACACTTTTCATACCATGGCTGGATTACGACTAGTTACAAGTTTATCCATATCCCTTTGTTTTCCAATGTCATTAGATGCAAGGGATGTATCGTACCCTTCTTGAGAATTATAAGTCTTCCATCTCAACACACTTTTATGATCTGAGTGTATGAATATTTTGCGTCGGAATAGAATGTTACACACCCTTTCCAAAAGCGATCAACTTTTGGTGACATTATACTACTTACGTGACACCAAAAAATGCCAAAAAGTAGCTGCGACACATTTCGTTCCATGTGACTTTATATTAGCTGTGTTGTTACGTGATTTTTTGGTTTGCATATTCAAAATATTGTTAACATAACGTATACTATATCAGTTTTCTTTGGATACGTTCCTGCCATTTTTTCTACGAGTCTTCTAGGACCATCAATAAGAACGTGTCCACGAAGCCAACACCCATTTTACTTGAAGTTCTCAATTTTCAATCGACCATTCTTCATTTCTGATAATAATTTGTGGAATTCTTAACTTTCTCCGTCTACTTATGTCTAATATAATAAAAACTTCTACGTTTTTTACACATTTATTTTTGCTTGATTCAATCCCACATTCACATTTTTCACCTTGTTCCCTTCAGTAACTGCTTTCGATGCACGATTATTGTGGAAATTCCCAGTTGAATAGGGATAACATTTTCATAAACATGAATATCACAATCCTGAAATTGAGGGATACAAAACGCTTTAGTTAATAATACTGCAACGTGTTATATTGTTGGGCGGGTTGTTTTGGTCATAATAATGCCAATTTCAGTCAATGTAACGATAACGAATTAGTTTATTTCTCTTCCTTATCATTTGCTAGAAGCTACTTTTACTTGTAGGTAGGTGTAGGCTTAAGTTAACATATGATGTTTCAACAGAAATTCCTCGTATATGGTGCTATGCTTAGCTTATAAATAAACTCGGTGGTAGAATTTCATAGCTAATCCATCGAATGACTGAAAAAACGCGATAACTTTCAACGTTAACACTGATTTTAATCACTCACTGAATATTTTACTAGCTTCTCATTCATTATTCGCTAATTCTCTGCTTCACTTTACTCCTACCATAGAGTACTCGCCTTCTACTCATTTCAATAGTTTTCCAGGTCATAACATTATGCGTCCTCTAGCTAATTATTCAATTAAAACATTGAATACAAAGCTTCAAAACAGTAACATTAATAATATCGTAGGATTGTAACTGTATATAACATCAAAATTGGCAATATCACTGCTATAAATTTATAGTTACCCGAAAGCATTTCGAATTTGAGTTTATAGTCGCCTTGGCTTTATTTTAGCTTGTTGAGTTACGCAAGGAATAATGTAATTCAATCTCAGAGAGTATAGTATATTTCTAATTGAAATGACTGCCAGATAGAACTAAAAGTAGAAAAAAATGATAAAAATATCAATTCTCTTTCAAACAATTTTAATTAGTAAAAAATAAATTAGAATATATTTGAAACTTTTAAGAGGAAAAAAAGTAGTGGGAGTTTTAAAGTTTCAAACGTCAAGCATAATTAGCATGAATTGAGTTCCCAAATAAAATCAGTTTTTTTTCTCTTTGCGATTGATTTGATTTTCTATTTAGTAAATTAATTGTCACTAGATGGCGAAACCAGCATCTAACAGCAAGCGGCGCTGGAAATATGATTGGGTCTGGATATAAAATGTTAAGTCGAACCTGAGAAATCATTATGATAGCAATGTATATAATGTAAACTGTAATTCAAATCTAAACAGTACAGACATATTCAGTGAACGATAACTACACTGACTGTGGGACATTAAGATAGTTTTAATATTCTAAGCGAATTTGTCGCGACAAACAAATTGCACAGACGTTTCAATTTTCTGTGATACATTAATCGCTATTATTACTATCTTAGCTAGCTGTGATTCTGTATAAATATCTCGTGGCTCTCGGGTCGGGCGAGGCTAAGTAGTTAGCGTGCCTAGATTCTGAATCTGAAGGTTCATGGTTCGCGTCCTGTTGTAGCAAAAAGCCGCACTTCGTCCTTTGGGACTATAGGTGCATTATAATAATGATGATCAAATCTCAACTGATCGGTCACGCAAAAATAACCCAGGCGTCAGCGGTGAATGCTGTTGACTAGCTGTCTTTCCTCTAATCTTTGTTTATTTGTAGTTGAGCACAAAGCTATACAATGAGCTATCTGTGCTGTGTCCAACACGGGTATCGAAACGCAGTTTCTAGCGTTAGAAGTCCGTAGATTTACCGCTGTGCCATTGGTGGTTTCCTCTAGTCTGTCCTTACAAATTAGGAAAGGTATGTACAGATAACTCTTGTATGAACATTCAAAACAAATAAACTTGTGTTGTTTTTTTTCGAACGAGAGCTCATTGGGTACTTGCAATTATCAGCGAGTTTAATGCTACATAAGTTCGATGTTAAGTACATTTTAAGAATAAAATAATACCAGAAATACTTTCTTACGAGTTAGTATCTTGACTGCTAAGACTCAAAATCTCTGCTTTATGCGCATGCAATTTTGATTGCAAAGCTCCAAATGATGACGCAGCTTCAGGCATGTTAAAAAAAATCAGTTCGAAGACATAGTTTGTCCAAGTGCAATTCTCAGAACAATCTAACTTAGAGAGTTTACAAAAGGTTTTTTATCAAGCTATGTGATCATGGGATATCAAAGGAAGTAAATAGTTTACTTTTTTGAGTGTTGTACAGTAGGTATAAAAGAGTCAACAATATAATAGTAACGTAACTGTACAAAGTTCGAACAATCAGACAGATTATTAACGTTGTGTACACTGCCAGTCAATTTCCTCGAGCAAGGTAACACTACAACAGTATCTTTACCTAGAGATCATTTCTGCTTTTCTTGTATCAACTGGTCTCACAGCTTTCCATAAACATTAGTTTCGTGAGCTACATCACATTATTGAATGAATGTTTTATTGCTTTAGTATTTTATAAGTATATTTCACCCTCTTTAGAAAACGAGCACATTCGAAACATGATAAAAAATAAGCAATAATAAAGTTATTACAGAAGAAAAACATTTTTTTTTGCTCTTGAGTTCATCTGACTCGAAAAACTGTCAAAAAAAGTGTACCAAATTCAATTTCATTAACATTAGAAAATAATAATAAAACTACGACATTAGCCTAAACATCTCAGAAACTACTTAATCTACAAAATGCTATAATTTTTAGAATTTATGATAAAAGCTCACCTATTCATTGTGTATTTCAAATATTTTTCTTTTTATTATAATGATTTTACCTGCTGAACAGCTTGTAATTTTAAGGCTATAATGTTTATTCCTACTATGGAAGACAATTACGTTTTGAGTTAATTTCATGAATATATTACTTAAACTTGATCATAGCATTGAAAATGAAATCAATTCAAACCTGTACTAAGCCTGAGTTTTCAAAATATTTTATTCTAGAATTTAAAGAAATAGACAAGTTAATTTCAAAAAGCCAATAAAAAACCCAGAAAATAATAATACCGTTATATTTTTGAAGGTAAGCACAAAGCTACACCATGGGCTATCTGTGCTCTGCCCACTACGGGTATCAAAACCCGGTTTCTAGCGTTGTAAGTCCGCAGACATACCGCTGTGCTACTGGGGGACATCAGTTATGTATATATATATATAGCAGGTAGAAATTACAGTTCAAGTTCTTAGATATAAATAAATATTATTTGTAAAGCTAAAGATACATCTTTAACTATTTTTCTCTACGTCTTTAACAACTTTCGAGAACTTTTGCTTATTTAACTATATTATCTATGGTGTTTCTAGTCCGTTTTACTTCACCATATAGAAACTTAAAATAATTTAGGTATATGAGTAATGCTACGACATTTCGTCAAATTAATTTTTCGATATTATACAGTGAAACAGACTCAAACCTCATAGATATTATACAGTGAAACAGGCTCAAACCTCATAGATATTATATCCACTTAACCATTATAGGAGACCTAATGGTATTTATTTGGTTTGCTGACCCAAACTGTGCTGATGAGCCTTGAATAGATGAAACTGCAGTCCACAGCAGAGGGTATAGGCAATCAAATAATACACGAGGCCTCTACGTCACAGATTCTCTTTTTCAATTTCACTTCTGGTGAAAAAGAAAATAAATCTTTAACACACACACACACACACATACAGTATTATTAAACTAATTGTTCTGTCTTTTTGGATCTACTTCTTTGTACACGAAACTCTATCTTTTCAGGATAACACAGAAGAAAACACGATCGGCCACCAACTACTCGTTAACATCGAAAACTGTTATTGGATGAAATAACGATGTTCATCTTTTTTAATTTACGTCATAATGGAACTTCCCACTATGAATTAAAGCAACAAATACCACGCACAAAATTATCATATCTTTGGTAGTTTAAACCATGGGGAAGTTAAAATGTGATGGCCAATCTCACTTTTCGTTGGTAAAATAGTAGCTCAAGAGATGGCGGTGGGTGATGTTGACTAGCTTCCTTCCTTCTAGTTTGTTACTTGAAAATTAGAGACGACTAGCACAAATATCCCTCGAATAATATTGCACGAGATTCGAAATTCTACAAAATAAACAGACTATACAATATAGTGTACGAGATAATAACTTAGAGAGACATCGTGTTCAGTTATCGAATATCCATAACATCCCGCAGAACAACTGATAAATCCACAACTTTCAGATATTGACATAAAATCGTAATGTTGGTGGATTAGTATAAATTAACACATTTTAAGGAGATTTTTCTCATTCACAAAATTTACTAACAATCGAAGCTTCATG
>NW_013665803.1:504365-527613 GCF_000517525.1 Limulus polyphemus | reverse complement strand
GAGGAAATAAAAACATTTATATAGTGCTTTACTTCTAACCTATGGATATATTCATAACATTGTCTATATTTGTAGCTGAACATTCAACAACCAAAAGATCATAGAGAAAGTTATTTAAATCGATTTTACTATCTCCGATTTCGGACGATTGTTTGTTTGTTTGTAATTAAGCACAAAGCTACTCAATGGGCTGTCTGTGTTCTGCCCACCACGGGTATCGAAACCCGAATTCTAGAGTTTTAAGTCCGCAGACATACCGCTGTGCCACTGGGGGGCAATGTCCTAGGAAGGGGAGCTGAGATTAAATCCTGAGTCATCTTGTAAAAATGTCTGTTGTGCTCTACACTCGGGGTGATAGCTCCATCGAATTATACAGTTGCTTTTCTAACAGCCTCTACAACTTTTGTCTCAAGTCTTATGACGATGATGTGAGTCTATACACTGGAGCGAAATAATACGGTTGGTGTGAATACAAGATACGTGTTATGCCATAAATTGCATAGCTGAATACATGACAATTTCCATCAGTGACAAACGTCTTCTTATACGATCTCACACAAGTACAATGAAAGAGAAAAAAAAATCAAACTATTATTTCAGGTGACACTATTTACATGAATTTCATATCCTTCTATTGTAAACAAGTCTCGAATCTGTAAACAAATATCTGAATCATGTTATTTATTTTATCGATTAAGCTGCGTTGTTTTAGCACTTAGAAATCAGAACTGTACACAACAAGCACAAAACTAAAAATTGTCGGAATGTATAGTTAAATGAATTGAAATCTAAACTTTTTTCTTAAAATGAATATTCATAAAAGAACAGGCACAAATTGGCCACATTTGAAGAGAAATTAGCGTCCATTGGAATACCCGCCGTTTGTTTATAGATCAGTTGATAAATACAGAAGTACAGTATGTTTTTACATTGAATCTTAGTGAAGTTATATTTTATAGTACCCATCTCTGCATCCATAAAATTATCAAACAGGTTATTAAATACTCTAACAAGGTCTTTTAAATATATTGTAGTATATAATGTAGTAAAATCATAAGTCGCGACTTAATTGGCTGTTTTTAAAGAATCTAAATTATTTAGACATTCTATAATTGGAATATTATTTTTTATAATTCCCCAAAAAATTCTGAATTTTTTGATAACACTGTTTTTTTTAATTTTTAAACAAAATAACTAAAAGTTTGTTAAGTACAATGAAATTGGATTTGGTAACAGTATTTAAAGAATTGGTAATAAATCAAAATTTTACAGGATTCTTATGCAGTTTAGGGATAGCATATAAAAACGGTAAATTATAGCAGTTTGTGTACATATTTCAATTTTTAACTGCTTTCTTTATATTAGTAATCATAGTATCTTTCTTTAAAGCAGTTTTTGTAAAAGTACTTGAGGTATTAATTTCATTAATTAAAATTTGAGCATATAATTTTTACATATAAAGACAAAATTACATCCAGTTTTATCAATAGGTGTAATGATATAATTATATTGAACTTTTTTATTTTGTTTTTAAAAACATTAAATGACAAGTCTATTTTATATCTAGATAAATTTGGGTTCTTAATTGAGTTTTAATGCTTTTAATATTATATTTAATATTTATTTAATATTATATTATAATTTAATATTATACAGTTTCCACTCAAAAAAGAAACACGGTGGGAAATATGTTTTTATTTATTTTAATAATATAATTATTAATATTATTTTCTTTTTTTTAAGATCTCAGATTTATTTGTCTTTTTTAAAATTCGAAATTTAGTACTATTTTTAAAATTTTATTTTAATGCATTATTTTCTATTACTTCTAAATTACCTGTTACTATATGATTATAAAAAGTGTCCTTAAATTCATTGTTACTACAAATAAAAGGTAAATTATCTATTTCTAAAGGATTAAATTATTCAATGATTTTTTTTATAATTAAAAAGAAGAGGTCCGATAGGTTTATTATATTTAAAACTGACTCTAGGTTATGATGATTTTAAAGCAAAACTATTTTCTTGAACACTTTTATGAATAAGATACAGTAATTTTATGTTTAAAATCTATTACAAAATATAATTTTTTTTTTTTGGTTTGTGAAAGGTTATTCAGATCTTGATTACGTTTTAATTTCAATTTTGGTAGATCAATAATTAAATATTTTATATGAATCTCATTTAAAAAAATTCAAAACATACTTTAAAAAATATCTAATTTTCGTATTTTTAATTCAAATGGCTGTTTAGTTATGAATTTTATTAAATTATCAGATTTATCAAAAAGCAGTGTCTAGATTTTTACAAACTTTTCCTAATTGATTCATTTACTATTACTTTGACCCCTACATTATTGAACGAGTGTTTATTAAAATGATCTATTTCTATTGTATGAGGAAAACATTTTTTACTTTGTGATCTATGTAAGTTAATCCTAAGATGTAAAGGATTAGATGTTTGCCCTACATATTTAATACCGCATATACCACAAGTTAAAAGATAAATAACATTATCCATTTTACAAAGTGGTATATCTTGTCGTACATTTTAAAATTCCATGGCGGCCGGACAAGTTAAACATCTAGAACTGTTGCAAGTAAATTTTTCTTGAATATGAATGGCTAGTTCACAAACTGACAAATAGCTAGCCAGACTAATAAACAGTATACAGTAAAGAAGAAATAATAATTAGAAAAAGAGAAAATCAGCATTTTGAAATAAATAGATAGATAGCTCAATGACTATCAGTTATAATTATTGCTAATAGGCGATTTACATCAGCACTGTTAAACTATAAATAAGTTATAATCATTTAAAGCATATACTGTCGCATCCAGTCAGTCATCCATAGTCATAAACAGATAAAGCTTGTGGTAATACCACACAAAAAGCGTTGGGGATATCCCATCTATCAAGCAAAATTCAAAAAGCGGAAGTTAAACAAGTTAACCATCATGGAAAATCAAAACAAGGGTGAGAAGGTGAGTGCTTAAACCCGAAATGTCTCACCTCCTACTGCCTTTCGCTGTCTGCAGCCAGATGTGTGAAGGCAGTTACCCTTAAAGGTACTTATTTTCGACAATTTATAAGTAAGTTACTTATTTATGTATTTTTTTATTTTTTAAGACCTTTGTGTGGGTAGTAGTTCGGAGTTCTATACTGTAGAAATTTTGGATGGTTTTGTTTCTACTTTTAGATCTTATATAACTTTAAGGGTAACTGCCTTCCTACTTGTGGCTGCAGACAGGGAAAGACAGTAGGAGGTGAGACATTTTGGGTTTAAGCACTCACCTTCTCACCCTTGTTTTAATTTTCCATGATGGTTAACTTGTTTAACTTCCACTTTTTGGATTTCGCTTGATAGATGAAATTGGGTAGTATTACCACAAGCTTTATCTGTTTATGACTATGGATGACTGACTGGATGTGACAATATATGCTTTAAATGATTATAACTTTTTTATTGTTTAACAGTGCTGACCTAAATCGCATATTAGCAATAATTATAATTGATAGTCATTGAGCTATCTATATATATTGAAGTAAGTAGTTCAACGTTAGAACTAACGTGAAGGTTTTACTTTTTCACCAGTTTTCTCACTTAAGACTTTTACGATCTGAAAAAAAAAATACTTGATTTTTCTCTATTTCTGATTTTGCTAGACAATATGAATCAAAAAGTAAAGTCTCTCATGATGGCTTTCTTTCATTTATCTCAGTCACGTGACCGAGAAGAAGCCCGTCCAGAAGAAAAAACCACCTTTGCTAAGAGCCAAGACACTGCCAGCAATTATAACTCCAAGTCTGAACATCATTCAGGCCCAGCTCGACGCTAACAACACTGTAACTGGTAAGTGTGGATACATTCAACCACCAATACCGCAAAGAAGTATCCAGTTTTCATCATAAAAACCGACTACTTAAACTAACCGTTATAAAAAAAAATATTTGAAAGATAATATAATAATGCATTATGATAATAGTTTTTAAAAAATCTCTTAAAATAGTGAAAAAATTATCGTAGATAAATAATCCTTTTCTGTTATTTTATTTTAAACTTTTTTTTTTCTTTTCGAAAGATGTAAAGGCGGACAAAAATGCCATTGTTATAATTATATTACGGATCAAAAGCCAAGTGTTCGAACTGCGGTAATAATAAACGATAATATAAAATACCAATTGTTTAATGCTATAGATTTTTCCCTTATTATTGAGTATTAAATACTGATATACATATACAATATTTTTCGTACATATATATATATGTATATATATTTATATATTGAACTTCCTGTATTCGACTTTGATTATTTATAGAAGACTGGTAATCATATCTTCTCCGCTATATTTATAGGTAAACATTGTCTTAAGAGTTATTACTGAATACAATGAACAACTTTTAAACATGCACGACACAGAAACAAGTTTCAAAACGCTTTCTCAGTCTTCACGAAACATTGAGGCGCCATCTATAAAACAATCGTCTGATCTTCAAAACTGACCAGAGTTTGCTGGTACTAAAAAAGAAACAACAATATAAATAAAAGTAAGGTCTTAATTATTAATTTTTTTATTTTAAAAATCATTGTTCAACTATGAAAATGAAAAGCTAGGTAAATCAAAGAATGAAAAAAGAAGAATCGTGAGAAATGGACAAATTATAAATGATGAGGAGTAGAAAAACTCGTGTACATATAAAATGTAAATTCAGGATTTAAAAAAAATTGATGTGTGCTTGTTAACATCAAGTTTTAGGTTTATGTTTTAGGCCTATATTTGGGCAACGACAACTGTCTGTATTATAATTACATAGCGCACATCACACCTGCTCTGAGTTGTATGTTCATGATAGAAACAACACACACGTATATAGGTAAAAAAAAATTAGTAGTTCATATTCAGAAAACTTTTATAAGCCATGGTGCTATTGAATATACCCAGTTTTATTAGTCTGATCTTTGGTCCTTATTAAGGCAGTTTCACCTGATTAAAGAGTTCGGGATTATCCGGTTTTACTGAAAATGTATTGCTCCTGATGAAAACGGGTTTACCTGTCGAAAAAGCTAGCGTTTATCGTGTTTTACTGAATGTATTGAGAACTAATATTTATTTCTCATGCAATGGGCAGAGGTCAGTAGAAAATGTCATTACTGAAATTAATTTACTTGCTACGTCACTCCCTCGATTGTAGCTCTGAATAAAGCCAGTGGCTCAGCGGTAAGTCTGGAGGTTTATAACGCTAAGAACCAGGTTTTGGTACTGGGCACAACACAGATAGCCCATCTTGTAGATCTGAACTTGAAAACAAAGAAACAAACCTTTCTCGTCAGTTAAAAGAAATATTTAACTTTCGAATGAGTAAAGAAGCCAGAATGTGTTAATAGTAACACATGAGAAAGTGTTGTTTGTTTGGTTAAAGTTAAGCACAAAGCTACGCAAAGGGCTATCTGTGCTCTGCCCACCATGGGTATCGAAACACGATTTCTAGCGTTACAAGTCCGCAGACATACTGCTATGCAATTGGGGGGCGAGAACGTTTTGAAATATTTTTAAATAGACAGGGGGAAATATATATAAAAAAACTGTAGGAGAAAAACGAACATCATAAACAATTCTATGCGTAATTGCATAAAAATTGTCATTGCATAAACATTTTAATTGTTTACTTTTCCTACCTTTTTTTGTCGATTTTATGAAAATATGCTAATGCGTTAACTCATGGCAGTCGGTGTAGCTATAAAAATATATAATTGACGCAATATTGCGATAAACGTTTGTGGAAATCTCAATAAATAGGGTAAAAAGTACTGAGATGCATTAAAAAAATCAGTCATAACGCACGTTCTCACGTTATTTTTTCTTCCCCTTATCCGCAACCACATGAATCAGTTTCTGATCGTGAAGTTAGCATATGACCTCATCAATCTCCCAGTGTGGATATAAGAGGTAAAACGTAGCCTTCAATTTCACCACACAACCAAATTCCCCCACTGAAAAAGAATATTTTCATCTTACCTTCTTCGACCTTTTTTACAGTCTTCCCTCAAAAACTTCCCGTCAATGTCTCTAAACGCGATTATAATTACCGTAGCTAATTATTCTCACGCGCGGGGTTGAAAAATAAATTACTGCCACGTTTAATTTGGTTGTTTTTTCCAGAAATTTCTATTTTATACCATTACATATTGGTGTTTAGTCATTTTAATATTCATGATAACAGCAAATCTTTGTGAAAACCAGAAAAGACAAAAGAAACAAGTTCAAGGTAAACAACGTTCAGAGTAATCGTAGTGTGTCTTTGAGAGACAACGATTTTCAGGATATTTGTTAATTCCTGCTTGCATGCTAATCTGTGGTGCTGAGAAGACGGTAATTATACACCGCTACGCTTCTTTTATTGATGCTAATCTATGGTGCTGAGAAGACGGTAATTATACACCGCTACGCTTCTTTTATTGATGCTAATCTGTGGTGCTGAGAAGACGATAATTATACACCGCTACGCTTCTTTTATTGATGCTAATCTATGGTGCTGAGAAGACGGTAATTATACACCGCTACGCTTCTTTTATTGATGCTAATCTATGGTGCTGAGAAGACGGTAATTATACACCGCTACGCTTCTTTTATTGGTAAAGTAACATTTATTGGCTCTAAAATCACTGACCTACTACAATCAGGATTGTAAACTTTTGAAACTTAATAAGCCATGTTATTCTAAGAACCCATGAGTGAAGGGAAAGAGGAATATGTAAAAATACGTCAACCACACTATATCTGTCACATCCAGTGCCAACAAGGCCTTTCGTCAAACACCAAGATTCATCAAGCCGGCTGGAATACGACGGATATAATAGCATTCATATCATCAGTCGCATGAGTAACAACTGTAAAGGTGTGAACTAGATTAAATAAGGGAAGTGTAATTATATTACATTTTATTTACGTCACTTACAACTCAAAATTACTGTAAATATTAATTACGCAGTAGTATTTGTTTCTTTCCGATTTTTAACACCGATTATTTATTTATTTATTATTACTTTTTACTTAAATTCACTTAATTATCATTCATCAGAACTGGCGAACCAGCAAGCTAGTCTTTTTCATATGTAATCACATACTAATAGAGTGTCTGGCTAGAACAGAGCTAAGAACTAAGAACAGCCACGAGTTAGCTATTAATGACGTTGAATGTTTCTATTAATAATCCCTTGATATATTTTTACTTATTAATATGTTTTTTTAGTTTATTCATTCGACATTGTACCTCATATAGTTGACATGGCAACGTCGTACTCCAGCTTGAATGACATTAAGTTTCTATTACGATCGTTTCTCCATAAGAGACAAGGAGGCAGGTGAGATATAAATAGATCAAAATGAAGAAGGTGATTTTTCGATTTGAACTTCTGCCAAAAAAACAGACGTGTTCGCTGACCTGTCATCGTTTTTGTCGCGATAAAAATAATTTTAACCCCTCATCCACAGGTCTATAGTCAGATAAAAATATTTTTATTCCTTTTACGTTATATTTATTTCGATCCCATTTTTAATTATCAATCGTCTTTTAACTTGGGTTTAGTTTAGCGTACATATTTCCTTTTTTAATCCTCCTTTTTGGGATTTTGTTTTCCAGTATCACACCTTGTGTAGTCCTTTTCAGGTCTTTAGTCTTTTATCTTTCACACTAAACAGCCCATTTTTCATGAGTTCTTTTGACGCCTTTATCAAGTAATTGTTTCCGCCCTTTTTCTGGTTTACATACGTTGTTTGTAATAATTAATATTAAATATTTTACCTGAAAAACAGATAAGTAAAAGTTGACATCGAAACCGGAATTGAATTTTTCGCCTATCGGCTTTTCACTTAAAATATCTAATATAAATTATCACAATATAATTATATTGCTTTGTTTCGTAATCACCTATTTCACCGCTATTTCAGGATGGTAACAAAGAATTTCTTTTTGCTGACCGGACTTGTTAATGTTAACATGAATTTTCCAGTTTCTCTCCTTATCAAATATAAATCATTAATGGTAAAATACTTTTGGTGTATTTCTCTCCATAGCGATCAATCATAAACTCTTGGACAGTAATATAATTATTGTATATCTCACTATCTACCGATCAGCAACTCGTGAGGAGTAACACGTTTTGTCTATCTCTCACTCTTTACTGACCTTACTGTAATTTGTGTTTTTTTTTCTAATTTGAATCTTTTTGTAATCTGTCACCCGTTTTTGATACGAAGCGGAAATACAAAGAAATTAAACATAGAAAACATAAACAATTATATCATATCACGAGATAATTCGTTATCATATTATGGTTTATATGTCATATGCGAAGAGTTTGGAAAACATAAACATTTAAACTCTATTCAATTATAAATATGGTTTAGTAGATACTGGAATTAATTCCGAACAGTAGGAAATTAAAATATATATTATAAACAGAAATTCTAGCCGAGCGTGGTTAACTTACTGTGGTACGTATGAGATCTGAGGTTCAAGCCGAAATAAGACGCTAAATACGTTCCGTATTTTCAGCTGCGGGAGTATTACAACTGTGATATTGAATCCAGCTATACGGTTATGGATAACCATGCAGACGATGGAGACTGCTGAATGGTTGTCTTCTTTCTAGTCGGCAGTTTTAAATCGAGTAGGACATGCATGATCTTTAGGGTTTCATACCTGTCCGTTTAACATACGTTCAACAAAAGGTGCATATCAGATTTAAACACCAGAAGGTAGGATGTACTTGATCTTTAGGGTTTCTTACCTGTCCGTTTAACATACGTTTCACAAAAGGTGTAGATCAGATTTAAACACCAGAAGGTAGGACATGCATGATCTTTAGGGTTTCTTACCTGTCCGTTTAACATACGTTTCACAAAAGGTGTAGATCAGATTTAAACACCAGAAGGTAGGACATGCACTTGATCTTTAGGGTTTCTTACCTGTCCGTTTAACATACGTTTCACAAAAGGTGCAGATCAGATTTAAACACCAGAACCAATTTTTAACTATATTTATTTCTTTTTACGTTTCGCTGACAGAAATAAATTGTATGACTATTTTGAACGATGCAAAATGATACAAACCGTATAACCCGAACGCTTCCAAAAGGTGGGCCTTTCTTTTTAGGCAGTTTTATAAATGTAGAAATTAAGGACGGTTTTTACTAAAAAGATTATACTACGACTCTATGTTTAGCATAATTTAGCTTGCGCCCCTGAAGAAGAGAGGTCCACCTATCGAAAGCGCTCAGGTTATAGGGTTTTTATCATTTTGTATCAAGAATAATTGAACCTATGTGTTTTTCTGACATCATGAATATCTTAAACGATGGTGTTACTAAGGTTTTGAAGATTACTTATAAATATTACGTAGGCTTTTTGTCGTCACATGTGAATCATAGCCGGATGTTATGGTCTTGAAATGAGTTTAAAGTATATCCTTAAGGTAATAGATGTATTTGAATGTAAGCTTATTTTGTCGCTCGAATTAGTCGTTTAAGTGTCACTTTTTGGTTTTTGAAAATCGAATACAAAACTATGTGGCCTGTGCTTCATGAAATTTTCCAACTTTGGCTCTTTTATGATAACGTTAAGGGCTCTGTGCTGTCTTTCATTCGAGACATAGAATCCGGAACGTTGCTTCAAGACAAAATCCAGGTAGGAAAAATCCATAAAATATACTCTGCGTCAAGATTACAAACCTTGACAGACAGACACTCAAAACTTATAGCATTACAAGCAGGAGGAAATCGAAGAGCTGTAGGGTTGGTCATGTGTTGTTACACGTGAGTCATACAAAGCAAATTTTAAAGCGTGAACGTTCCCGTGAAATTTACAAACTGAAAATTTCCAGGGCTCGTGATCGATTGAACGCGGGGGCACGAAGTTGCCTTGAAGTGTATCGCACTCAAATATTTATAAAACTTCGTCTTACGTCAAAAGTTTCTGAACGGAAAACAACTGAAATGTTTGGTTGAAAGAATCGTAATGTTTTCACGAGCAAATTTCCCCAGTGGATTAACATAAGATTAGAAAACTAAATCCTAAAATTCGATTGCCCGCGGTGGACAGAGCGCATATAGCCCATTGCATAGTTTCTTGCTAATACAAACAAACAAACAATCACGAACAAACTTAATTTCTGTCACCATGGTTTCTTCACTATTACTAATAGAGTAATGTATAATTATATTATCAGGGTTTCGTTTGAATTGGGTGTTATGTGATTACTGAATTTTTGTCGTTTTTTTTAGGAGCACCTGTTTTGTGATAGCTGATTTTGATTCGTAACTGAAACCTAAAACACCTTTATCGGTTTTTTCTTTGTACACTTCCTAAATTATGTGATTGATACACAATATTTATTGAAATTAAATATTTATTTATTTTTTATCTTTATTGGTAGGGAATATTAACCACGAGGAAGAATCAACTCTATGTAACAAGCTGAAATGCGTACAAGATGTTCCAAAACGCGATTACCATAAGCTGAATGTCTTTACACGTTTTATAGAATATTCTCAAAATGTTCGCTCTCAAAGTAAATAAAGTACTGATAACATTCAGTCGACTTCCCCTCTATACCTTCATCAACGCTTAGCGTTATTATCTAAAAATTATATAAAGAAACAAAAACAACGTTACATTCCTTAATGTTACAATTTCAACTTAGTTTTGGAAAACTCTGTACAGCTACTTTATAGTCAGTCAATGATGGAAATTTTGCGTGCTGCCATCTGACGATCAGTCTAACAACAATTAATGAAAAATTAAAATCCTATAGAAACTATATGTCCGTCTAAATCAAGTTTACATTTATTTTATCAGATTTAACGGATTTGTACCACGAATATTCAAATACTTGTAAAACTATTTAAAATTAATATCAAAGCATATAATATTTTGCTTTAATCTTTGAATTATTCAATTACTGAACATATTAAATATGAAATAAAGCCTTTAAAGCAAAAATGAATTTCGAAAAGTTACATTTACACTGAGGAGGTTAGTGACATTTTATTCCACATATATCATATTCATATATTATAGATGTGCTTTAATGTTGTTATTGCAGAGAAAATTAGATTTTTTTTTTATTCCGAAATATTTTCTTTTCACAATTAAAATTACAAAGCGACAACTTATGATCCTATTACTAGCTAGTTTTGTTGTTCACAAGTATTCCCTCCTCGGTGGCTCAAAGTTAAATTTGTGGGCTTGTAACTTTAAAAATGGGATTTCGATACTCTCGGTGGGCAGAACCCAGATAGTCCATCGTATAGCTCTGTGCTTAACAACAAACAAACAATTGTGTTTTATAATATGAAACATAATTAACTACTATCAAGTAAAAAATACTTGAAAGATATACTAATTTTATTTTCATGTGTATCACTGAATTATTATTATTTATCAATATTCCTATTTTTATTTATAATGTGTATTCTTGAAGAACTTAAATTACCAGACGAACTTACTTGCCAATAATAAATTAGAAACACTAAAATGTTGCAATGTTTTGTTGTTGTTGTTTTTATTTATTTATAGTAATTTCCGGAAATTCTTTTGTTACTTTGCTCTAGATTTAAATATATATATTTTTGCGAGTAACAAAAAATCTAGGCGTTTTCACAGCAATGAACGAATGCTCGGTGATGTAAATTTCAACCCTGATGGGACAGCTGTAAGTTTACGCGTGACGAAACCAACGACAATGCTAATATCTTTGCTCGTTCGTTTTTAAGTTAAGCACAAAGATTTATATATGCATTTGGTTTATATTTTAAAGGCAGCACAACTTGAGCACATTCCTAAAAGTCTCAAATAACTCGAATAATTCAGTTTCTTATGTAGGTTATAAACTAGAATAAAATTGCTTGACGTCATATTGCTCGATATACAATTAGCTGTAAATATCTGTGTAGCTAGAAACCGATTAATGTATCGTTCAAAGGAGGTAAATTTTGGGAGCAATAACTTTTCTTCATTAGAAAATTTATCAAAAACCTGCATTCCAGGTTTAAACACATGAATTTTGTTTGTTGTAGTTGATAGAACCACAGAGACCGCGCAACTTTACTTTACTTAGTTTAGCCCACGTTTTATTACAGAGTAATAAATAGTAAAATATTACGTTTTCTCATTTAAACAATTGCGGCACTTCCCCATTTAATTTCTAATTATCCTTTCTTTTAATACTCTCGTTACACCTTCTTATATTATAGGGCAAAGATATTGTCCCCCCCCCCAGTAGCACAGCGGTATGTCTGCGGACTTACAACGCTATAAATTGGGTTTCGATACTCGTGGTGGGCAGAGCACAGATAGACCATGGTGTAGAAATAAATAATTTTAATACTATAAGACGCATTAATTGTAAATAGGCAATCAAGTGAGCACTATAGTATATAACAGTAATGAAATTAACACAAATCAAAAACGTTCACAATGAGACTCAAAAAAAAACCAATTTCTTTTTTCGTTACCAGTCCTTGTCATTATCATTAGCTCATATCGGAAAATTTCTATGGTCATAGTACCCAAACACGTTGTGGATATTCTATCTATCAGACGCCGATGTCAAACTATCCGCAGCTATGGGGACTCAGTTAAGGGTTAGGAGTTGAGTGCTTGAACCCATAACGTCTTAACTCTAGCTGCCTTTCGCCGTCTGCAGCCAGTTGTAAGAAGGCAGTCACCTTTAATATGTAGATACAAAATAACCTTAAAGTAGAAATAAATCACCCTAAATTTTTACATATGTAAAACTCCCAAAGAAAGATATTAGTTTATTAGACAGGTAGAATAATATATTATTTCGACTGATGAAGTGCATCTGTCAGAAACATGTCCAAATAATATCTAAATTAGACATATGTCTTGACCTTTCTTGTTAATAGAATATTATGAATTTAAAGTTGACAATTTATTCAAAATTGTGTGACAAAACTAATCCTCAACCATGCATTAATAAATCACTTAACGTACAATAATTAGTTTGCTTATTTTAAGATATATTTCTATTCATAACAATTTTCTTTTAATTTTTTCTATATTTTATTATCATAATGCAGTACTTAAAATACAAAACTAAGTGTTAGCGTGTCACGACCAAATATTGTTAAATTTTAATTATTATCCAATGTGCCTGTCAGCTAGGCTTAAAATATATAAACTCAAAAATATTTATAATGATTAATCATCTTGCTAAGCTAAGTTCTCAGACTTAGTTTGTATTTAAACTAGAAAATTATTTGAGTGAATGTGACTTATATTTAAATAGATAATTTAATGTAGTATTATTTTAAGGTTATAGATGGCAGTAAAACCTATTGCTATGTTAAATATTAGTATCGTTAAAAATGGGTAGATGGCGCTATAAAACTTGAGTATGTAGTTGTTTCCTTTAAACATGGAAACAGTTCCTTGGCATAATGTGTGATAATCTAAAAAAACACACGAGAAGAACACATCCTTGAACGTTTTCACTTTAATAATTATCGCCAAAATTTGTGGTAATTTTTTCATTTTTATTACCTGTATTTATTTCATGTAACAGTATAAAATAAATAAAACTTCAAAAGTTGAGTGCGTAATAAACAAATTTACTTCAACACAGGCCTTATGAAATCTTTCTTTCTTTTCTTGTAAGAAACGAGTCGGTCAACATCATTTTCGCAACAAGGATCTGGAAGAGGAACAACCACGGTACAGCTGAAAAGCAAGATTCCAGAAGAAAGTAAGAGTCAGCGTTTTGACATATCTATTTCATTGTTTCTTTGGTAGCTTACTGAAAGCACAAATAGAAATGGTTAAGAAATATCTTTCGTGTGTAGAAATTAGAAAATAAGTAAGAACACACCGATATTACATATGATTAGGTGACTACAGCGGTAGAAGTTTGATAGATACATTTCATGTTGGAGACGAATAGTGTTGCAGTTACAGGTGCCTCCATGATTTTGACAAGTAGCATTAACAAGAACATGGATCTTATGCTGCCGGATGGAAGTGTTGACAAAGTGCTAATGTTGGTGGTTTCTAGTTTTGACAATTAGGTTACTGATGCATTTCCTCCCTATTGCTAGTTGGTTGTGTCAAAAATTAAACTTATTTGGTAGTGTTGACAAGTACCTGTTCTTCACTTCTTATCCTTCATGCTTGTGCTTGGTAGTGTTAACCAGTGCGTGTACTTCACTTCTTATCCTTCATGCTTGTGCTTGGTAGTGTTAACCAGTACGTGTACTTCACTTCTTATCCTTCATGCTAGTGCTTGGTAGTGTTGACCAGTACCTGTACTTCACTTCTTATCTTTCATGCTTGTGCTTGATAGTGTTGGCCAGTATCTGTACTTCACTTCTTATCCTTCATGCTTGTGCTTGGTAGTGAACACTACCAAGCACAAGCATGAAGGATAAGAAGTGAAGTACAGATACTGGCCAAGGCCAGTATCTGTACTTCACTTCTTATTCTTCATGCTTGTGCTTGGAAGTGTTAACAGCTGCATGTATCTTCATACTGGTGGTTAATAGTGTTAACAGGTGCATGCATCTCCATGCTGATGGCTTGTAGCGTTGACAAGTACATGTGCTTCCATGCTAGGAGCTGATGTTGTTAAACTATAAATGTAGTTCCTTCCTCGTGGCTGGTAGTATTGGTAAACACAAGTATTTTCATGTTGGTGGCTTTAATTATCGATAAGTGGATGTGCTCTATGCTGGTGGCTGATTTTGTTCACAAGTACATGTTCTTCCACTTTCTGCAGCTGTAGTGTTCACAAATACATGTACGTTTATGCAAATGAACACTAGTGTTAACAAAGTGCATACTGATGGCTACAATTTCTAAAATTATCTTTTTTTAAATTTAAATATTTGTCTCTTTCAAGATACTAACTAAAATTAAAAATTGAAATCTTTAAATTAATAATAATTATAATAAATTTACTTACAGTAATGGATCATGTCTTCCGTTCTGCATAGTTCGGAGTTTGATCCTCGCTGCAGCAACGGCGATAGGCTATTGCAACTTTGCGCTGAAAGAAACAAATAACAACATTGAAATTAAACTATAAAATTTACTCTAAGTTGTCTGAAGATTGTAGAAATCTAAAATATATTCGCACTGTTATATTTCTGATAGAATATTATGAAATATTATGTTTATAACAAAATGTTATTGAATGAAAATATTTATAACAGAATATTTATAACACCATTAAATAGGATGGTCATAATAGTTTATTCTCTCCCTTTCAACCTGCGTTTAAAAGTGAGTAAAGTGAATTTAACATCTAGAACTATATTTAACTATGAATATATATTTATAATTGAACTAAGGGGATGAATCATGACAAGCAAAATGAGGAAATATTTCTGTATATATTTATAGTTCGTCGGACTCTGTGATTACCTGAATAATTAATTTTTGCGAGTTTTGTGCCCATAATATCATTAAAAAAAAGAAAGAATGGATTTCTACGATACTGCAATGAAGGGTTAATACTGCAATGAAAGGTTATATTTTTGGGTTATTAGACAGAGAGAGAGTGAAAAACAAATACAACCATCATATAAAACACGGAAGGTTCTGCAGAATTTAATTCGTAAAACGTATTTTGGATTATTACACTGGAAAACCGTATTAGGCTCATTGCATTTGTCTGCAAACAGCTTTTGAGCTAAACACCATCATTATTTTTGTATACTTATCACGCACATACTGTCTTCTATTTGTTTGAAGTAGCCTAGGGTTTTGATTTCCACGATATCCCATCAAATGTTTACGTTTCAACTTTTTATGCCGGCTGTGTATCTTAATGGTTTTGTACAACTCACTCTTATTACGCTTACTAATCAAATTTCACTGTTGTTTTACTTTTTCTTTTGTTATAAGCCACGATTAACCACATTACCGCTCTTGGTAACGTTTAAGTGGTTACTAATGTTTAAGTGGTTGTTAATAATGAGGCTTATGTGGTTATCCTCAATGTTTGTCCGGGACTGAATGTAGAAAGATTAACAGTAATTGAGTAATTCTTCTTGTTTGCTTCTTTGGAAATACTTCCGTTAAGATGCAACGCTGCGAGAACCAAATAATACTTCTTCACAGTATGTTGTAGCGTAATCAGAATGTGAATCCGAGGGTTCAAGGTTCGCATTCCGTTAATGCAAAAACGTGCGAATTTTGGGTGCTGTGGGTACACTGTGAGAGTGACAATAAAATTTTACAATTCGAGTCAGACAAGAGTAGTCCAAAAGTTGGCGGTGGGTATTTTGACTAGTTTCCCTTTCTTTAGTCTATCAGCTCAAAATCAGGGACGGATATGCGCAGATAGTCCTTTGTTTAGCTTAGCGTGAAAATTCTGAAAGAAACACACTGTTTATTTCTTATTACGTAATAAGTTTAAATTTCTCAGTTTATTTCTTTTAATAACTATATATAGCTACATAATGGGCTATTTGTGTTATGCTTACCACGGATATTCTAATGTTATATGCCTTCAGATTTACTGTTGAACCACCAGGGGGCTACTAGCAAAATCAAGTCATTTCTATATCATCTCTTACTGATGTATCATGTAGTAAGTTGTAATGGATAATTTCTCATGCTGGTTCTTATTGATTATTACATAGCGAGTTCTAGTCGTTTCGGGCCGAGTATAGCCCAATGGTTAACGTGTCGGGCTATAGATATCCGAGTCCAATGTTCGCGTCCCATTACCGCAAAAGAATAAAAATAAAAATCACGCTCCGCGCTTTGGGATCGTAAATGTATTATAAGTGTGACTGTAAAAATCTCACTGTTCGCTCAGTCAATAATAGCCCAAGAACTGGAGATTGTTGTTGTTGACTAGCTACCTTTCTTCTATTATATCACTTCAAAACTAGGAACGGCTAATGCAGATAGCCATTGAGTAGCTTTGCTTGAATATCCGAAAACAAACAAAAGAAAATCGAATCGTTTCTCAAGCTATTTCTTACTGACATATTACATCAAAAGTAAAAAAATCCCTCCTTTGCCGAGACGGCACTTAGAAACCGATACTGAACCCTGACTTTATTGCCACAAGCGGATGAGAATGGCGACACATTTACCCTGGACGGAATGCCAGTCTATCGCAGGCTACCCTCGAGCTAATAGATGTTGCCCATGGGTAAAGCCTCTTGCTCAGGGATATAACAGAATGTCGCGAGCTAGCCTCGAATATCCAACCATCCGATTACGAGTCCAAAACGCGAACCACTGAGCAGCGCCGACCTGATTTATTACATAGTAAGTTTGGTAGGACCATTCATTCGTCGTGTTATTTCTTATTGAATATTACGTATTGAGTTTTTGTCACGTATAAAATATAGATTGATAAGATAACTGTACGAGCCGTATCACGTAGCAGTCAGGGAGAGCTCAGGACTTTAAACATAGATACTTGCGTCCTTTACGTATGCTGAACTTATAAACGTTTATGTAACTGGTAAAATTACACTGAATTGTGAGAAATAGGAACGTCGTAAGTTTATCCATTCAAATATTTTTTTCGATATGTTTGTAATTACAACTCAGTTTTTCTTGATTCGTTCTCTTGTTGGGATTTCAATTTCTATCTATCCATCTGTCTATCACTATAGTATAAACTGTATACCTGCCAAAAAGGTTTCGGTGATTATATATTATAATGTGTTACTGTCCGTACTGTGTCACTATCTATAATGTGTCGCAGCCCATGGTTACAATTAGACATGCTAGCAGTCTTATGCAATATCAGGTGTACCTATTACACAAGTATAATACTTAAACGAACACATACGTATATATAATTATCGATATACTTCTTAACCGATTATATCTTATACAATACATAAAACCCACTGAAATACATAGAGTCTCACATTTAATGGCTATGATAATGAAGAAGTATAAACCCTAAAACTGTTTTCACTAAAGTGAATAAGTAAATTATCAAGTAAAATTCAAGGAAGCTGTTTTAATTATCGTGGTTTATATGGTTATTGCTTATTAATAACAAAATTACAACGATAATTTAAACTTCTACATCACAATACCGTTGTTTAAACCGTCAAATATCGAAATCGCTAACGTAATAGTGCATCGTTGAATCTTTCTTATCCAGCGAGTTACTATTCAGTCTTAACAATTTGTTACTGACTAAAGCTTTTCACGCTTGTTACATAGATGATATGTAATAGTGTATCATCTCCCTCATTGACTTTGACGCCATCTTTATATTTTATTGTGTGTATCTAACCTGTCACTTTTACTTGTTACTACTGGCAACATGACAACAAGTGCTTTCAGGAGAACACATCTCCATTTGAAATTGGGCTTGCCTGATTGGTTATCGTGTTGGGCTGAGGATCAGATGGTCCAAGCTTAATGAGGTAATGTTGCTAAACACGCTCCGCACTTTCAATTATAGGTATTATTAAAAGAGAGAGTCAATCCTGTTATCATTTCCAAAGAGCTTGACAAAGTCCTTGTAAAGGTGTTGTGTGTCTGAGTGGTGGGTGGGGTTAATGGCCTGACCATTTAGCCCATGTGCACATAATGTATCACTCTTCATTTTCTTCAGTTAAAAAACACGTGCTTACAAATATTTCAGTTTTAGTAATAAACGAAACGTATTATTTCTCATCATCAGGCAAACTTAGGCTAAGAATTCACTGCATTTCATTAATAAACGCAGCCTAAACTCATTACTGTTGTTGTGTACAAAATACTGTCATCTCGTCTTTCTAGCCACAGCTCTTTATTACCTTAAATCTGTGCTCTGTGTTTACCCATATTCATGTAGGTAATACGATACATATCAACAAACTCGTGTATCATACACATATGTAAACAATAACACCACATAACACATAAATGTATTTTACCTTTAGTATATAATAGATACAAAATGATAAGAATATGGTGGCCTAAAATACAAGCATTTAAAACCATGGTCGAATATCAACCCATTTAACCATACTATCTTACTCTATCATATCTATTTGCAATAAAACCCAACTCACTTGATACTACCCAAAAACAAAGATACCGCAAGCAAAAGTAAGCAGAAATGAGCCATCCATTGCAATTCGTGAAACCTGTCTGCCAATTTATTTTGTGACAATAGTACATACTAATATACGTACACTTCGATGTATGGCATGTATCAGAGATAGCATCATAGTCATTAAGTCCACTACATTATTACTCCATGGGTCAGGAAACAACAGTTGGTATCACAATAAAAGTCACTCAAACAAAATCCAGTGAAACAATGACTTTTCCATAATGATTTATCACTGTACAAGTTACCTCTCACGCAGATTAAGAGCACACACGCCTTCCTTACTCTACACCTGGAAGATCGGTGTAGATCTACTAGATCCTAAGGTGTGTTTGCATGTGTTAATGCAACCCGAAGCCACGCCCATATCCACAACAAGATGTTTCAGGTGGTCTCTCAGATAAACATCTGTCACTGTTCATCATGAAACACAACTGGGGTGCTCGAAAAGCTAGAATTATGATATGTTTCAGCTTTGTGGTGATCAATGTTCTAGGATTGCATCCAATGACAGCTATCCTAGCTGTAGTGACCTAAAGAGTTTCTGGTGGTCTGTAATATAGAAATATAGCTTAGCTTCACTAGCTAGCTCAGAAAGTAATGATTGCCACACACTTTCAGTATTTTTTATATCACACAACTGTCCTGAATGCCGTGATAGAGTTGCTAACACAAACTCTGAAATTGCACCTGACAGCTCAGAAAGCAGGAGAATAATCACGTTTTGCCATTTAAGTCCTGCAGCTGACAAAACTGTTAATCCTGCTATCATCCTAACCATTCATTAGTCCCAGTTCCAACCATACGGATTTAGGGGTCAGTATTGATGCTTAGGAAATTCTGTCAAACATTTTAACTGTTCTACTATTGGCTCCTTAGCTTGTAAATGTTTTCAACGTGATTTCGTGTGCCATGTAACTACTGCAGCCCAGAGCTTGACATATCTAGCTATTTAAGGATGAGATAAAGACTTGTCCTGCCAAAAATAAATCACTTACACACTCAATGTGCCTACCAAAGCCTTACTCCGTCTAAAGGCTTGTGCTTTTGCTTCTTTGGTGTTGTTCATAAAATCCTTTTGATAAATGACAGCTTCACCCGTCTACTAATGTGCACGTTCATGCCATCAAATAATGCAGACCTTAACCACTCAAGATATTCTTGTGACCATTGTGGTAAATCTGCACTAGGAGTTAGGATATATTCGACTCCCTTACAGTGAGTTGTGCTAAATGTTTCAATGTTGGCACATTTGGTGAGCAAGTAGTCAACTTTTATTATGCTGCCTTATACACCACCATCATGTATGATAGGTATTCATCGCAGTCAATGTGGTTAGAATTTTTAAGAATTCAAAAGCACAAATATGACTGTCTCTGTAGCCCATTCAGCCAAATTTTCAGACTGAAGAGACGAAGTGTGCATCTTCACCACACATGCACCTAGCACAACTCGGCAAACCTCATCTTGGTGAATTTCATAGGCTTCTCTGAATGGTGTTATATAATTTTCAGCTAACTTATTGTTAATGAAATCATCACTGCTGCTGTAATGGCCTCAGTCCATTTTGCAAGGTAACCTATAATGACCAGCACATATTGATTGCTAGATAGATAGATCATCTACGTAAATATTCCGTTTTTCGCGAAGAAAAAAAAAAGAAGAAATTCCAACTCTCTGGGACAGATCACATTTTCTCTGGATAACATCTATTAATGTCTCGATGTAAATGTGACCAAAAAAATAATTTTCACACATTAGCAGTGCTGTGAGAAAGTGCTGGTGTCCTCTAGTTATTACATCAAGCAAAATTGGAAGTACTTCCTGTCTAACAGCTCTTGGACCACTAGACAACTTATTTACGTGGTTCATAATAACAGAACAACAAATAATCCTATACATATAACTACTCATACAAGCACCACAGGTTTTGTGCATTGGTACTGTACTTAAAGGTCATGTGCGAACTTGCAGCACAGCAAGTAGCACCAAAATTAGATTTGGGTCTTACAGATGTTTTCCCCATGCTCCTGATTTGGTATTCATGGAGTATATCAATTATTGAAATTGTCACTGCTGCTGCAATGGTTTTTAAAGCTGCACAGTGTTCAAGATCTGAGAATTCAATGAATAGACAAGCTCCTTATCTAAGATAACCTATCTGTGCTATCATACTTCTGCCCAAAATAATAATGTACAATAAGATTATATCTTTATAATTCTGTACTTTAAATTACAAATTTACCTTCTAGATTTCTGAAGTTCATACGCCATTTCAGTAGTGCATTGGTCACACAGATGGAGAACTTCCTACCACACAAGACATGATGTCGATACTATAACTGCAAGAACTTTCTCTTTTTTTTGGCATGCAGTACTGGAATTTAAAATCTACAAAAGTATGAATAGAATATACAATACATGTTTCATTTCCTTTTTAATTGAATTTCTAACACTATTCTGGGTCCATATAATTTCAAAATCCTCATTTATAGGTAGTCATATGTTTACTTTTGGCATTGAATCAGAAGCAACACAAATAATACGCCCCAATTCAGTCACTACTGCCCCCCACACACACTATGCCAATAATAATTACAACTGTAAGCTGAATTCCTTTTGGTACATTTATTGCAAACCAGTGTTGACACAAAATTGAAATACACGCAAATAATTGTGTGAGCAACTTCAGCTTGGTTTCTGTATTAAACATGGTGTAGTACATGTTAACCAGAGTGAAGTCATTATTGAGTGACCAGAGTGGTGACTTCATGAATAATATCTGAAACATTGTATGGTTAAACAACATTTTACCAGCACCAGTGTCAACAGAAACTCATGGCTGTGTAATTTCACAGATATGGTGCAAGTCTCACCCAGTTTAGAAGCTAAGATTGACAACATAACTTTGAAAAAAAACATCTTGCTGTATCCACTAAGATGACTGGTGGCCACAAATATCCCACGCTTCAGTGGTTTAGACTATTCAAAGCACTGAAAGCCATATCTTCTTAGTTACTGTCTGTGAGGTAGTTAGAAGAAAGTCTGTTGTCTTGCCCATTAGTGACATGATATGAACAGTTTCTTATTCAATGGTATTACAGACAACAATTGGAACGGCAACACCATCTCCCTCATAGACATTATTATCTAACAGGATATGACTGCTACAGTTGTAATCCTATCAAGGAAATTTGGTTTGGAAATATCTGATTACCCACTGGTAGCCAGTGCAGATTGGCTATTTACCTATAATACTTGTGGCAGTGGAGCTGAAGGTCAATGTTTTTAGCTTAATGATACATTGTCATCTCCAAAGCATGTTTGGAAGGGGGTGTCAGCCACTAAAATAATATTTATTTTACTTCACTCTTTTAACTATTTGTTTGGTGTGGCCACTCTAAACTTCATTATTTCAGATGTACAATAATATTACATAGGGATACCCCTTCTCATGTAGACAACATAGATCATCTGCGTAAATATTCCGGTTTTCATGAACTCCGTATTTTGAGCCTTAAACTCAACCCTGCAGATTGCTTGGCACTCCAGATGGTCAAAATGTTTGTGCAATTTGACTTTGAGTTTTACCCAGTCGCTAGGCTGCTCCTTCATCATATGCCTTAAGCAGTAAGTGGTGGACAGCCCATTTTCAGAATCAGAAGTTTCACCACCGATTCCCAAGTGCAGAAACTCCATTCAATTACTTGCCAAAAATATTTTAAGAAATATCCTAGATACACTTCTGAATGCTAGTGGGTCAATTTGCTTTACATCCCTACCATTTAACATTCATGTCAAATACCAAAGCTACCTCTACCTCCAAGTACTTGAGATGCTGATGACACAATTGACACCAGTTCTTCTTGGTGCTTGGGAGAATATAGCATTTGTGATTAAGATCAGTAGAGCAGCATCAGGTCTTATTTTTGCACCAGTTATGACGTCCAAGTGGTCTCTAACAGCTTTGAAAGCCTATCTTTTAAGACAGAAGGTCTCTTCGCAAGATGACTGGCCTTCCACAAGATGTACTTCATCTTCCATGGCCATATAAAACCAGTATCTGCTTATTGATGACTCCATTGTTGGTTGGTAATCACCTTGAGGTTCCATAGAGGTTGCATCAAATGGTATTAGGACAGTCAG